>NW_027849762.1:0-261 GCF_054177405.1 Leptonychotes weddellii
TGTCCACACAGCTCCATTTAATTTCAGATAAAACAAATAGAAGTTCGATATAGTACTTTCTCACAGCTGAATTGAATTATCTTAGGTAAGACTTTTCAAACTGAGGGAAGTATGCCATTCACTCACAGCAAGGGGAAAAATATATATATATATCTGTAGTTTCTTCTTAAGCTGCTTCTTTTTTTTTTTTATTCTTATGTTAATCCCCATACATTACATCATTAGTTCTAGATGAAGTGTTCCATGATTCATTGTTTGTGC
>NW_027849763.1:0-261 GCF_054177405.1 Leptonychotes weddellii
TAAAACTAATGATGTAATGTATGGGGATTAACATAAGAATAAAAAAAAAAAAAGAAAGCCTTAAAAAAAAAAAAAAAAGAATCCCCTTCTCTTACATTTATCAATTGACACAGCCCAGAGTTTGAACTTAACTGAACATTACGTAATTCAGGGGTGAAGTAGACAGTGTTGGTGAGAGAAAGCTGGACTTACAGAACAGTCTAGAAATTCAAAGGGTCTGATTTCATTCATTTGTTAAATATATACTGATCACCTACTGTA
>NW_027849764.1:0-261 GCF_054177405.1 Leptonychotes weddellii
TTGGCTCAGGTCATGATCCCGGGGTCCTGGGATCGAGCCCTGCATTGGGCTCCCTGCTCGGGGGGAGGCCTGATTCTCCCTCTCCCACTCCCTCTGCTTGTGTTCCCTCTCTCGCTGTGTCTCTCTCTGTCAAATAAATAAATAAAATCTTTAAAAAAAAAAAAAAACTAATATGACTGTAAAGGTTCTAGATGCTTTTATTCAAACTTCTCCCTATGCAATAGGGGCCAAAACCATACTCATTTCAGAAAGCAAAATATA
>NW_027849765.1:0-261 GCF_054177405.1 Leptonychotes weddellii
CCTTTGCCATCGGTTCATTTTTCCTGTGACGCTTTTCCCCTCTGGTCCTACGTGTCCCTTCCACCCGATGTGGCCACTGTGGACAGCAGAAAGTGCCATTTGTCCAGGACGCAGGGCCTGGGGGCCGTCCCGCCAGGACCCCGTTCCCTGGGCTCTTTCCTCCTGCTCGCTTGCAAACACGGCGGTCCGGGTGTAGATATGGAGTCAGCATCGGACCGGTCGCCAGGATACGCCACTCATGTCAACGTGCCCACTTCGCAG
>NW_027849766.1:0-261 GCF_054177405.1 Leptonychotes weddellii
ACTTTCAAATCTTTTCTTCCATTGTCTATTGAACATTAAAATAAAGGTCATTGAGAGAAAGCCAACTCAGCAACTAGTCAAAGTAAAGTCATACTCCCCCATCTGAAAAATTCACACCAAAAAATCTGGAAACTTGAAAGAAGGAATAGAAATAAATGTCATATGTAACTTTTATCCTGCTTAATATTTCTGATTTCAGAGTTCATCTTTGTTACTTTCTTCTTTTAAACTGCTATAAGCCAGTAGTGTTTTAAGAAAGTA
>NW_027849767.1:0-261 GCF_054177405.1 Leptonychotes weddellii
CGCCTGGGTGGCTCAGTTGGTTAAGCGACTGCCTTCGGCTCAGGTCATGATCCTGGAGTCCCGGGATCGAGTCCTGCATCGGGCTCCCTGCTCAGCAGGGAGTCTGCTTCTCCCTCTGACCCTCCTCCCTCTCATGCTCTCTGTCTCTCATTCTCTCTCTCTCAAATAAATAAATAAAATCTTTAAAAAAAAAAAAAAACTAATGATGTAATGTATGGTGATTAACATAACATAATAAAATTAAATTAAAAAAACAATAAA
>NW_027849768.1:0-261 GCF_054177405.1 Leptonychotes weddellii
ACACCTATTGTACTTATGTATCCTTGGAGATCCTTCTGCACATTAGCCCACCTGATCCTTAACACCTGCGCTGGGTGGGCGAGGCGATGCAGGGCCATCACGGTGATTATGGGACAAGGAGGAAGCTGTAACCTCTCAATGGTCATAGCGCTGGGATGGGCAGAATGGGCACCCGGACTCTGCACTCTTGCCCACTTGTCCTTGCTCTGTCTTTGGCGATGTGAACTCCATAAGAAACACAAGCTTCTATTTAGGTGTGAG
>NW_027849769.1:0-261 GCF_054177405.1 Leptonychotes weddellii
GTCATAACGTGCCAAACTTCATCTTCCCTACCCATCCTTAACCACACCACACTATGAATCAGTCTTTTTTTTTTTTTTTAAAGATTTTATTTATTTATTTGAGACAGAGAGAATGAGAGAGACAGAGAGCACATGACAGGGGGAAGGGTCAGAGGGAGAAGCAGGCTCCCCGCCGAGCAGGGAGCCCGATGCGGGACTCGATCCCGGGACTCCAGGATCATGACCTGAGCCGAAGGCAGTCGCTTAACCAACTGAGCCACC
>NW_027849770.1:0-261 GCF_054177405.1 Leptonychotes weddellii
AATAATATAGGTTTCAAATTAAGGATAAATGATTTATCCTTTAATAAACATTTCTTCTACATCGTTAATTTTGCAAGCTTCCAGTTATACAGCCAACTTCCAATACATATGGACTCAGCTATGAACCTTTATTTAGAAAATAACTACCTAATGATTTCAAATCATTGAGCTAAATTCAGGTGTAAGGGGGCTCCTGGGTGGCTCAGTCGAGAGTCTGCCTTCAGCTCAGGTCATGATCCCAGGGTCCTGGGATCGAGCCCC
>NW_027849771.1:0-261 GCF_054177405.1 Leptonychotes weddellii
CAGGTTGAACATTCTAAGGAAGCTCTCACATTATTCAGGGGAGAGGACAACATATATAAAACTAGGAAAAATGAATAATCATGAATTCCTCATATAATACCTATGCCTCAGCTCCAACAATCATCTCCACATGGCCAGTAATATTTCACCTATACTTCTACCTTGTCCCTAAAAAAAATCACTGGATTTCTTTTTTGACAATAATGACTCATATTACTTCACTTACAAATATTTAAGTATATATCCCTAAAAATGACTTAA
>NW_027849772.1:0-2057 GCF_054177405.1 Leptonychotes weddellii
ACAAAAAACATTTTTAAAAAATCAAGATTATCAGAGCACTTCCTGCATAAGCACAGTGACTTCTTTGGGTTCTGCTTGTTATTAGTCATCACCACAGACACTTGCAAATCCTTCCCCTAATACCTTGCTGATGATACCTATAGACATGTAGCCATCCTTCCATGAGCCATGTCTGGCTTCTCCCTATACAAATCTGGAGACACAAATTATTTTTTGGCACATCCACAAAAAACGAATCTCCACAAAATACCGAGAAGGAAAGCCAGTTTTTTACTAGAGATTTCATGAAAAGAAGAACTGAAGTGTTGTAAGGCATACTACACAACACATAGCTTTAAATTCCCAGTTGAGGGACACCTGGGTGGCTCAGTCAGTTAAGTGTCCGACTCTTGATTTCGGCTCAGGTCATGATCTCAGGGTCCTGGGATCAAGCTCCCTGTCCACCTCCATGCTGGAGTCTGCTTGTCCCTCTCCCTCTGCTCCTCCCTCGCTCTCTCTTTCTCTCTCTCTGTCTCGCTCAAATAAGTGAATAAATACAATCTTAAAAAAAAAAAAGAAAAAATTCTATAAATAATAAATAAGTAAATAAATTCCCAGTTGAACATTTTTCCCCTTCCTCAAATGCTACCAGCCACAGCATCTCTCACTCTCTCCTAACCCTTCATATACCCTCCTGTTAGTGTTAAATTAGCACTTTTCAGCTTCTCTAAGTTGTAATTGTCAGCCTTCCCATAGACCTTCGAAGTGTGGCCTCTCTGCATGGATTTAGCAAAGCAGGTCTGTCCCTGAGACGGGATTCTTCTGCTCCCCTCCCTCCAATCATCTTATTTATATGTTATATTCCCGATGATCTTTTTCGAGGCCAAATCTTTTTGATGAACTCTTGTTCTCTAGATCTAGCTGCCATTTGTCTTCTCCTTTTGGATGTCCCATAGGTTTTTTATTTGATCATGTCTCAAATCAAATTTGCATTCTTTCCTATCTTTCCAATTCTATTCCCTATGTCTGCCATTTCAGAAAATGGTATCACCAGCCATCCAGGTACTCCCAGGCAGAGACCTGGGAACGATCCCTGATTCTTCCATTCTCACACCTTCTGGGTTATCACTGCCCCCATCCATCGAGCAATCAATCACCAAGTCTTGCTGTGTCTACTTGCTAAGCCATTTTCAATCTGTTTCCTTTCATCCCTGCTTGCCAGAACAAATGGGTTCCCTTCTGCTCAAAAATTTACCACCACACTCTATTGTTTGACAAATAAAATAAAAACCTCTTGGCTTTTTAAAATGGACACTAACATGAAGAGACCTTATTGTAATGAGAGGGTTGTCAGTTTTCCTCTCAAGAAAGTCATTTACATATGATTAATTTGTAGAGATACCTTTGACTATATCCTTCTTTTTCTTTTTTTTCTCCTTTATACATTTAAAAAATTTTTTTTATTAACATATAATGTATTATTTGTTTCAGGGGTACTGGTCTGTGATTCATCAGTCTTACACAATTCACAGCGCTCACCATAGCACATACCCTCCCCAATGTCCATCACCCAGCCACCCCATCCCTCCCACTCCCCTTCACTCCAGCAACCCTCATTTTGTTTCCTGAGATTAAGAGTCTCTTATGGTTTGTCTCCCTCTCTGGTTTCATCTTGTTTCATTTTTTCCTCCCGTCCCCTAGGATCCTCTGTCTTGTTTCTCAAATTCCTCATATCAGTGAGATTATATGATGCTTTTCTTTCTCTGATTGACTTATTTCACTTAGCATGATACCCTCTAGTTCCATCCACGTCGTTGCAAATGGCAAGATTTCATTTTTTTTTAAGATTTTATTTATTTTTTTGACAGAGACACAGCGAGAGAGGGAACACAAGCAAGGGGAGTGGGAGAGGGAGAAGCAGGCTTCCCGCTGAGCAGGGAGCCCGATGCGGGGCTCAATCCCAGGACCCTGGGATCATGACCTAAGCCGAAGGCAGACGCTTAACGACTGAGCCACCCAGGTGCCCCAAGATTTCATTTTTTGATGGCTGCATAATATTCCAGTGTGTGTGTGTGTGT
>NW_027849773.1:0-261 GCF_054177405.1 Leptonychotes weddellii
GGAGGGGCCTGTTGCAGTGGTTCTCAAATGTCTTTGCCGGAGGCGGAATTGCCCCACCCTTACCGGGGGGCCAGGCTAAGTAATCTGCTTGGGTTTGCTCTCTGTAGCTTTTGTTCCCTGAAAGCTTTCCATACAGCTTTGGAGGACGAGAGTGAAAATGGCAGCTTCCCAATCTCCGCTCTGGAGGAGCCAAGAGCTCAGGGCCCCACTCCTCAGTGAGTCCCCAGAGAAAAGCAGTCAGTTACTCCTGTCTCCCCTGTC
>NW_027849774.1:0-261 GCF_054177405.1 Leptonychotes weddellii
TTTGTTTTGTCTAATGTTGTTTAAACTTGAAAGTATTCCAGGGGTACCTGGCTGGCTTAGTCGGTAAAGCATGAGACTGTTGATCTTGGGGTTGTAAGTTCGAGGCCCACACTGAATGTAGAGATTATTTAAAAAAGAAAAAAAAAATCTAAAAAAAAAAAAGGCATTCCAGTTGTACATACACACTCATAATCAACTTACTGACATTTCTGGAGAATTTTTCCAGTGAATCAAATTAGTGTGAAAAGGTTTAGAAATGAA
>NW_027849775.1:0-261 GCF_054177405.1 Leptonychotes weddellii
AAAATGGTTTCTGCAGCTGCTATTTTACATCTGAAGGGATGCAGAAACAGAAGTGGCTTCTGATTTATAATAGATGATAATACTCCTATTTATGTTTAGTACTCAAATCGAATTATTTTGGATGTTTAAGAAACGATGCATATGATTTTATCAGTACATCTTCAAAAATAGAACTATCTTACCGTGAACTCCACTGTTACAATGGATTCCTTTCCGGACTGGCAAAGAAAGAGGCTGGCACCGTGCATTCCTTAGGGTCTT
>NW_027849776.1:0-261 GCF_054177405.1 Leptonychotes weddellii
AGTGAGGCGCTCCAGGGTCACTTTCGGGATATCGCCAGGCCCATGGCTCCCTGTGCAGCTCCTCAGCGAATCACGGCCCTCCTATCAATTCCCGTTACAACATTAGCATCGTCCTTACCAACAGTACCTCCGACCTCATGGGTCTAACGTGCTGGCCGCTTGCTTTTAAAAATGTGTTAAACGCATCCACATGTGACAATGACTGAACAGTGAGCGAACGCACGGCTGAGTTTAGTCCTCAGTCCCCCCCACCCAAGAGGC
>NW_027849777.1:0-261 GCF_054177405.1 Leptonychotes weddellii
GAGAGCATGAGAGGGGGGAGGGTCAGAGGGAGAAGCAGACTCCCTGCCGAGCAGGGAGCCGTATGCGGGACTCGATCCTGGGACTCCAGGATCATGACCCGAGCCGAAGGCAGTCGCTTAACCGACTGAGCCACCCAGGCGCCCCTGCCCCTCTCCAATTTTAGTATATGTGCTGCCAAAGCTAGCACTGCTTGTCCCTCTCCAGCTGGCTGATCCTCTCCCTGATCATGCTCGCTCTCACTCTCTCTCTCTTTCTCTCAA
>NW_027849778.1:0-261 GCF_054177405.1 Leptonychotes weddellii
CTTTGTGACTGAGACCTATGAGTTAAGCGGATGAAAGGCGTGTTAACAGGAGAAAAGGTGCAAAATTAAAAAATGTATTTTAAATGTTATGTGCACAGGGCTTCACAGGAAAGAAGTAAAAGTCCCAAAGATGTGGTTAGACTTGGGGACTTATATACCATTTTAACACATGGAGATAATTGACTAGATGAAGGAAGGGGATCTGGGCTGATAAATTGTGGGAGGGTGACAGAAAATCATGGAAGATAAGGTTTGTTTATG
>NW_027849779.1:0-261 GCF_054177405.1 Leptonychotes weddellii
GGGTTAGCCTGGTGATGGATATTAAAGAGGGCACGTTCTGCATGGAGCACTGGGTGTTATATGCAAACAATGAATCATGGAACACTACATCAAAAACTAATGATGTAATGTATGGTGATTAACATAACATAAAAAAAAGAATGGCAAAAAAAAATAAAATAGTGATGAGATAAGAATATGAAAAAAAAAGATTCTGTTCTTCAAAAACTTAATCCTGGATGATACAATACCCATGACAGATTTTTTTCCTACTTCTCTATT
>NW_027849780.1:0-261 GCF_054177405.1 Leptonychotes weddellii
GAGGGACTCGGAGTCCTGGTGTGGGGCCTTCCCTGTGAACTGAGAACCCCGTCCGGCCTCCATTGCTGTGGACAGTGGCCTGCTCCGGTGTCGGGATGCCAGTGGCATCGTGTGAGGACACTTGTGGACAAGGGGGGGACATCCAGCAAGAACCCCGTGCCAGGGCTCCAGAACTGTTGCCTGCAGTGGCCCGGTGGCCCTGCCCCAGGAAGGGCCAGACTGAGGTCAGCCCTCCCCTCCCGAGTCCTCCCCTCTGGGCCT
>NW_027849781.1:0-261 GCF_054177405.1 Leptonychotes weddellii
GCTCACTCTCTCTCTCAGATAAACAAATAAAATATTTTTTTTAAGTTTAAAAAAATGAGTTCAAAAAAAAAAAATGAGTTCAGAGGTAAGATTATTAAGAATTTTAAGACCGAGACAGTGGAACAGTTAAACTAAGTGCAGGTCCCTTCTGAGCGTAGGACCTGTCTGAAAGCACAGGTTGCATTCCCATGAAGGTGGCCCTGATGACCACTGCTATTTTGCATTGCTCTGGAAGCTCTGGTGAGGGGCAGAGGGGAAGAA
>NW_027849782.1:0-261 GCF_054177405.1 Leptonychotes weddellii
CTCCTTTTTTATTCCCTGTGGGCCCAGGCCCCCACCAGGCAGAAAAGGTCACTGATACTGGGGGTAGAGGTCGGGGGCACCTGCTTCCTTGCCACCGTACCTGGGTTAGGATAGAGCCCTGACCCCAGCCCATGACCAAGAGAACAGGGCCAATTACCCCATTGCATCGATGGGAACTCAGTGTCCAAGGGGAAGCCCACAGTCACCCAGGAGTCAGGAGTGTGGATGGAATGAGGCCTGGGAAAACCCAAGAGCAGAGCT
>NW_027849783.1:0-2057 GCF_054177405.1 Leptonychotes weddellii
AAAGACAGTCTCTTCAACAAATGGTATTGGGAAAATTGGACAGCCACATGCAGAAGAATGAAACTGGACCATTTCCTTACACCACACACAAAAATAGATTCCAAATGGTTGAAAGACCTCAATGTGAGACAGGAGTCCATCAAAATCCTAAAGGAGAACACAGGCAGCAACCTCTTGACCTCAGCCGCAGCAACTTCTTCCTAGAAACATCACCCAAGGCAAGGGAAGCAAGGGCAAAAATGAACTATTGGGACTTCATCCAGATAAAAAGCTTTTGCACAGCAAAAGAAATAGTCAACAAAACCAAAAGACAAGCGACAGAATGGGAGAAGATATTTGTAACTGACATAACAGATAAAGGGCTTGTATCCAAAATCTATGAAGAACTTATCAAATTCAACACCCAAAGAACAAAGAATCCAATCAAGAAATGGGCAGAAGACATGAACAGACATTTCTGTAAAGAAGACATCCAAATGGGCAACAGATGCATGAAAAAGTGCTCAACATCGCTCGGCATCAGGGAAATCCAATTCAAAACCTCAATGAGATACCACCTCACACCAGTCAGAATGGCTAAAATTAACAAGTCATGAAACAACAGATATTGGCGAGGATGCAGAGAAAGGGGAACCTTCCTAAACTGTTGGAGGGAATGCAAGGTGGTGCAGCCACTCTGGAAAACAGTATGGAGGTTCCACAAAAACTTGAAAATAGAGCTACCATATGACCCAGCAATTGCACTACTGAGTACTTACCCCAAACATACAAATGTAGTGATCTGAAGGGGCATGTGGCCCCCAATGTTTATAGCAGTAATGTCCACAATAGCCAAACTTTGGAAAGAGCCTAGATGTCCTTCAACAGATGAATGGATAAAGAAAACGTGGTTCATATATACAATGGAATAAAATGCAGTGATCAAAAAATGAAATCTTCCCATTTGCAACAATGTGGATGGAACTAGAGGGTATTATGCTAAGCGAAATAAGTCAATCAGAGAAAGATAAGTGTCATATGATCTCACTGATATGAAGAATTTGAGAAACAAGACAGAGGACCATAAGGGAACGGAGGGAAAAATGAAACAAGATGAAACCAGAGAGGGAGACAAACAATAAGAGACTCTTAATCTCAGGAAACAAACTGAGGCTTGCTGGTGTGGTTGGGAGTGGGAGGGATGGGGTGGCTGGGTGATGGACATTGGGGAGGTTATGTGATATGGTGAGTGCTGTGAATTGTGTAAGGCTGATGAATCACAGACCTGTACCCCGGAAACAAATAATACATTATATGTTAATAAAAATAAGGAAAAAAAATAAAGTCCACGATGGCTCAAAGTAAATAAGTACTTGGAGTCAATAGGAGACACAATAGGAGATGTCTCCTGTTGGCTCATACTGAGCCTCCTTATGAGACTCAGTAATGTCGGAAAACGTTTTTCAACAAAAGGAGAGTCCACATGTGTCAGGTATGCTCTATGTGGTGTGGGGAGGTGTGACTGCAGAAATGACATCAAGAGAATGAACTCAGGGAAATGGTGAGGGGAGTCTGTGAGGCTTTATATATGTAGTTCGTTTGGTCACAGCCAATAATAACGAGGATATCTGACAAAAGCACAGCAAACATTTGGTAAATCCTCAAAAAATGAATGGAAGGGACCAGAATGAGGAGGAGAGGTAATGGACACAAGGACGAAGCCTGGTGGACAGACGGATCTTTGAGGAAGAGGTTGAAAGCACTGTACATGTTAGGATAGAGGGACGATGGTCCAGATCCAGGACAAGGCACTTGTCTGGCACATCCCAGAGTTCAGGACACCAGGGAATTGAGACCCTGAGACCACCAGGTAGTGGACACAGCAAGCCCTGGAAGGGAGGAGAAATCTAGTCGCTTCTGGCCGTCAGAAACCTCTGATCACAGGTCCCAACCCTATGGGCAGGTACAAAGTGATGCTGGGTAGTGAGGTGTTTCCTGTAGGGCTCTGTAGTTTCTGTTGCTGTGAGCAAATCCATGCTTAGGGCCCCTCTGTTTTCCTACCTCTGAGTTTCAATTAC
>NW_027849784.1:0-261 GCF_054177405.1 Leptonychotes weddellii
TACCAAAAATAACTAACTATGAAGCATTAGAATATGACTCTAAAAATGAAAAATAAAAAAGATTTTTTAAAAAAGGTATTGATAAGATGTTGGTTGAAAAGGGAAAAAGAAAAATTCAAAAAAAAAAAGAAAAAGCAAGTAAAAAAAAAAATTAGCTTTGAAAGACTAAAGAATCATGGGAAAAAAGCCATGAATTCTATGTGCAGTATTCCCCTAGCGCTGGAGTTCTGCCGTTCTCATTGATCGGTAAACTTGGTCTTG
>NW_027849785.1:0-261 GCF_054177405.1 Leptonychotes weddellii
TCACACGTGAAGCTCATCATAGCGAAACAGTGGAAGAGAGGTAGGATAGAATATCCCGTATACTGGGAAACCAGGTAGCCCTTCCTCCTCCTGGTTCTGTCGCTCAGGGATGACCACGGTCAGCTCTGGAACAGAGGGAAGGGGGCCTGGGGGTCAGGAAGCAGCAAAGCCAGGAGCCCCCGTCCACACCAGCTCTGCCACTCGCTGGCTGGGGACTTCAGGGGGTCAGTGAAACTCTCTGTTTCTTCAGCTTGCTCTTTT
>NW_027849786.1:0-261 GCF_054177405.1 Leptonychotes weddellii
GAATCATGGAACACTTCATCTAAAACTAATGATGTAATGTATGGGGATTAACATAAGAATAAAAATAAATAAATAAATAAATAGAAAACAAAACCAACAAACAAACAAACAAACAAAAAGTTCCTTTAAGCACAATATCATGTTCTTAACTTTGTTTATGATAACCTTGTAAAACGATGGATAGGCAAATGCCAAATAATCTGCATGAAAAGGAAATAATTTTTTAAATGCCTTATTATGGCTAATCTAACATCTTTTGAG
>NW_027849787.1:0-261 GCF_054177405.1 Leptonychotes weddellii
CTGGGTGGCTCAGTTGGTTAAGCGACTGCCTTCGGCTCAGGTCATGATCCTGGAGTCCCAGAATCGAGTCCCGCATCGGGCTCCCTGCTCGGCAGGGAGTCTGCTTCTCCCTCTGACCCTCCTCCCTCTCATGCTCTCTGTCTCTCATTCTCTCTGTCTCAAATAAATAAATAAAAAAAATCTTTAAAAAAAAAAAAAAAGAACACTAAAGGAGGCTGCCAGCCTCACTGATGTGTGAACGGGTGATGTCTAAATATACTA
>NW_027849788.1:0-261 GCF_054177405.1 Leptonychotes weddellii
TTGCCTGGTGGTGGGTATTGAGGAGGGCACATTCTGCATGGAGCACTGGGTGTTATGCACAAACAATGAATCATGGAACACTTCATCTAAAACTAATGATGTAATGTATGGGGATTAACATAAGAATAAAAAAAAAAAGAAAGAAAGATTAATGCACCAGGAAGACTTACCAATTACAAATGTGTGTGCCTCGTGATGGACTCCAAAATGCATGCCGCGAAAACTGGCAGAGCTCAGGAGAGAAACAGACCAATCACAACC
>NW_027849789.1:0-261 GCF_054177405.1 Leptonychotes weddellii
TGAGGACTGCTGCTGTTCAGACTTCCATGGGGCCATATGAAGACTGACATGTGCCTCATGAGGTCAGGGATGACCCAGATGGCTGACTTTGGGAGGCCTCTGGCCAACATGCACGCATTTCAGTCCCTGTCCACCAGGGGGTGCAGCTTCCTACCACAATCACATTTCCTGTGTGAAATGTGGGCTTGCACTGATCATTCCTCTGTCACTCCAACCTTTCTTCATGGTAAGATTGATGAACATTATTTAGGTGACACTCCA
>NW_027849790.1:0-261 GCF_054177405.1 Leptonychotes weddellii
GAATCGCACAGTGCATGTTCCAGGATATTGGCTCAAATCACTTAATAACCTTAAGTGTACATTACTTTAAATTTTAGTGCCCCTAGGAACTAAAAAAAATGTGCACAGCTTTAATATAAACATCAGGTAAAAAATATTTGTACTGTATCACAGTATACATTTCATTTTTTTCTGCTCAAATAAAATGTTTAATCATCAGACTGTTATACAGCTGATGTTTTTTAGCTTGGCAATATGGATGTCATCTTTAATAGCCAATGT
>NW_027849791.1:0-261 GCF_054177405.1 Leptonychotes weddellii
GCGCTCTCTTTCCCCTGGATCTATCTTCAGAAAAGGATTTGTAGCTGACTTTGGGACAGCTCAAGGCAGCTCTAAGCCTCTCAGGAGCTGTGGCTCTGGGGGATGAGCCCTCTAGACCACCTTTGCTGCTCTAGCAACGTTAGAAGGTGACCAGCATGTCTCCTTCTCCCTCCCTCTTCCTCCTTCTTTCTTTTCCTTTCTGGGATCTCCTGTCCCGAGTATGGAAGTGTGGGTAAAGCATAGCAACTCATTTCAAACCTG
>NW_027849792.1:0-261 GCF_054177405.1 Leptonychotes weddellii
TTGGTAATCACTGGACAGATAAAGAGCTCTTGTCAACGGCGCATCTTTTCCAACAGCATACCGATTATCATACTAAATTTTCACCGATTGCTGAGACTAATATCTAAGTGAAACTATTACCCGTAATAACAGGTTTAACTCTGTTTATAACGAGCAATTATGTGCAAGCCTATACCTGTAATTTGCCAGAGGATGTGAGTCTGCCTGATGGTTTGGATCTTTTATCCTCAAGTCAGGAGTGTGAATTCAGTGAAGGCTATG
>NW_027849793.1:0-261 GCF_054177405.1 Leptonychotes weddellii
ACATGCACACACACCAACACACCAGCGCATGCACAGACCAGCACATGCACACGCACACACACACCAGCACATGCACACACACCAGCACATGCACACACCAGCGCATGCACAGACCAGCACATGCACACACACACCAGCACATGCACACACCAGCACATGCACACACCAGCGCATGCACAGACCAGCACATGCACACGCACACACACACACCAGCACATGCACACACCAGCGCATGCACACACCAGCACATGCACACACCAG
>NW_027849794.1:0-2057 GCF_054177405.1 Leptonychotes weddellii
GTGGGGTAAGGAAATGGTCCAGTTTCATTCTTCTGCATGTGGCTGTCCAATTTTCCCAACACCATTTGTTGAAGAGACTGTCTTTTTTCCATTGGACATTCTTTCCTGCTTTGTCGAAGATTAGTTGACCATAGAGTTGAGGGTCCATTTCTGGGCTCTCTATTCTGTTCCATTGATCTATGTGTCTGTTTTTGTGCCTGTACCATACTCTCTTGATGATTACAGCTTTGTGATAGAGCTTGAAGTCCAGAATTGTGATGCCACCAGCTTTGAATTTCTTTTTAAACATTCCTCTGGCTATTCGGGGTCTTTTCTGGTTCCATACAAATTTTAGGATTATTTGTCCCATTTCTTTGAAAAAAGTTGATGGTATTTTGATAGGGATTGCATTGAATGTGTAGATTGCTCTACGTAACATTGACATCTTCACGATATTTGTTCTTCCAATCCATGAGCATGGAACGTTTTCCCATTTCTTTGTGTCCTCCTCAATTTCTTTCATGAGTATTTTATAGTTTTCTGAGTACAGATTCTTTGTCTCTTTGGTTAGATTTATTCCTAAGTATCTTATGGTTTTGGGTGAAATTGAAAATGGGATTGAATCCTTAATTTCTCTTTCTCCTGTCTTGTTGTTGGTGTATAGGAATGCCACTGATTTCCGTGCATTAATTTTATATCCCGCCACTTTACTGAAATCCTGTATGAGTTTTAGCAGTTTTGGGGTGGAGTCTTTGGGGTTTTCCACATAAAGTATCATATCGTTTGCAAAGGGTGAGAGTTTGACTTCTTCTCTGCTGGTTTGGATGACTTTTATTTCTTTTTGTTGTCTGATTGCTGTGGCTAGGACTTCTAACACTATGTGGAATAGCAGTGGTGAGAGTGGACATCCCTACCATGTTCCTGACCTTAGAGGGAAAGCTCTTAGTTTTTCCCCATTGAGAATGATATTTGCTGTGGGTTTTTCATAGATGGCTTTTATGATATTGAGGTATATATCCTCTATCCCTATACTCTGAAGAGTTTTAATCAAGAAAGGATGCTATACTTTGTCAAATGCTTTCTCTGCATCTATTTAGAGGGTCATGTGATTCTTGTTTTTGCTTTTACTAATGTATTGTATCACATTTATTGATTTGCGGATGTTGAACCAGCCATGCAGCCCAGGGATAAATCCCACTTGGTCGTGGTGCATAATCATTTTAATGTACTGTTGGATCGTATTGGCTAGTATTTTGGTGAGAATTTTTGCATCCATGTTCATCAGGGATATTGGTTTGTAATTCTCCTTTTTGATGGGCTCTTTGTTTGGTTTTGGGATCAAGATAATGGTGGCCTCATAAAACGACTTTGGAAGTTTTCCTTCCATTTCTTTTTTTTTGGAACAGTTTCAGAAGAATAGGTATTAATTCTTCTTTAAATGTTTGGTAGAATTCCCGTGGGAAGACATTTGGCCCTGGGCTTCTGTTTGTTGGGAGATTTTTGAGTACTGCTTCAATTTCCTTAGTGGTTATAGGTCTGTTCAGGTTTTCTAGTTCTTCCTGATTCAGTTTTGGTAGTTGATACATCTCTAGGAATGTATCCATTTCTCCCAGATTGTCTAATTTGCTGGCATATAGTTGCTCATAATATGTTCTTATAATTTTTTATATTTCCTTGGTGTTGGTTGTGATCCCTCCTCTTTCATTCATTATTTTATTTATTTAGGTCGTTTCTCTTCTCTTTTTGATAAGTCTGGCCAGGAGTTTATCAATCTTATTAATTCTTTCAGAGAACCAGCTCTTAGTTTCGTTGATCTGTTCTATTGTTCTTTTGGTTTCTATTTCATTGATTTCTGCTCTGATCTTTACCATTTCTCTTCTCCTGCTGGGTTTAGACTTTATTTGCTGTTCTTTCTCCAGCTTCTTTAGGTGTAGGGTTAGGTTGTGTACTTGAGACCTTTCTTGTTTCTTGAGAAAGGCTTGTATTGCTATATACTTTCCTCTTAGGACTGCTTTTGCTGTATCCCAAAGATCTTGAACAGCTGTGTTTTCATTTTCATTTGTTTCCATGATTTTTTT
>NW_027849795.1:0-261 GCF_054177405.1 Leptonychotes weddellii
CTCTCATTCTCTCTGTCTCAAATAAATAAATAAAATCTTTAAAAAAAAAAAAAAGGAAGGGAAGAAAAATCTCAGGCTTCAAAGAAATATCCTAGTAACATGGAGGAATTGAATTTGAGAGAATGTGGTCATGTCTTAGATCCCACACACAGGTATTTTTCCTGAACTACTGAAATAACCTTTTTCTGAAGTTGGTCTTGAAACACAGAGTCCTAGCAGAGCATTGCAGCTACGCTCCTGTGTATAAAGAAGGGACTGCCC
>NW_027849796.1:0-261 GCF_054177405.1 Leptonychotes weddellii
TGATTATAAAGAGACATGGGGGAATTTGAGGAGGTGATGGATTTGTTCACTAGCTTTATTGGGATGATGGCTTTGTGGGTATATACATATATCCACACTTACTAAATTTAAATATGTGCAGTTTATTGAACGTCATCATACCTCATAAAGCTGTGAAAATAAGTGAACGAACTGATGTCAGTTAAAAGAGACAGACTGTATTTTAAAAACTAAGTTCTGCTATATGCTTTTATAAAAGGTATATCTGAAATTTATGAATGT
>NW_027849797.1:0-261 GCF_054177405.1 Leptonychotes weddellii
GGGTTAGCCTGGTGATGGGTATTAAGGAGGGCATGTACTGCATGGAGCACTGGGTGTTATATGGAAACAATGGATCGCAGATCACCACATCAAAAGCTAATGATGTACTGTATGGTGACTAACATAACATAATAAAATTAAATTTTAAAAAAGTGGGATTTGTTCCCTTTACAAACCCAGGGCACACAGCTCCTTGTTCCCTGGGTCTCTCTGCCTATGCCAGGCTCCTGGCTGCCCTTCCACCAGGCCAGCTCAGCCAGC
>NW_027849798.1:0-261 GCF_054177405.1 Leptonychotes weddellii
GTCTGGCTGCACAAATCCTGATGCTCGTTCAGGAAGATGAAGTGGATGCCTGAGTGCTGGAAACACATTATTGCATGTCTGGACTTCATCTTTGAGACAATTCTATCTTTATCTGACATCCAGAGGGACAATTGTTTCTAGAACTGAAAGGCAAGTGAGAGGCTATTGTGCAGGAAAATTGCTCATAAACAGAGAGAGAAGCTCGGTCCTCCCCCGTAGTCAGCACTGACTTCTGTGTGTGCAGATATGAGGAATGCTCAT
>NW_027849799.1:0-261 GCF_054177405.1 Leptonychotes weddellii
TCGGCTCGGGTCATGGTCCCAGGGTCCTGGGATCGAGCCCCGCATCGGGCTCCCCGCTCGGTGGGGAGCCTGCTTCCTCTGCCTGCTTCTCCCCCTGCATGTGTGTGCTCGCTCTCTGTCAAATAAATAAAATCTTAAGAAAAAAGAAAATCACAGGCCAGTGGCCCTGATTCACACAAATGCAAACATCCTCAATAAACGATAGCAAACCAAATTCAACAATACATTAAAAGGATTATGCACTATGACCCAAGTGGAATG
>NW_027849800.1:0-261 GCF_054177405.1 Leptonychotes weddellii
TTTTTTTTAATGGAAAGATTTAAACACGCTCAAAAGTGGACAGAATGAACTCTTATTTTTTAAAAAAGATTTTATTTATTTGACAGAGAGACACAGCGAGAGAGGGAACACAAGCAGGGGGCAGTGGGAGAGGGAGAAGCAGGCTTCCCGCGGAGCAGGGAGCCAGATGTGGGGCTCGATCCCAGGACCCAGGGATCACAACCTGAGCCGAAGGCAGACGCTTAACAACTGGGCCACCCAGGTGCCCCATGAACTCTTATT
>NW_027849801.1:0-261 GCF_054177405.1 Leptonychotes weddellii
TCATTTACATGCAACCAGTTAATGGTTTTAATTTAACCAGCTATCTCTTGTTTATGTACCAGCAGAAAGGAGGAAGCGTGGCAGAAAGGAGAATTTAAGAAACATTTTGCTATTTTTCTCAAATATATGTATGTAAATAATATTTAATAAAGAGTGCATGAGTGAGAATACTCTTTTTATTTTATTTTTTTTATTTTTTTATTATGTTATGTTAATCACCATACATTACATCATTAGTTTTTGATGTAGTGTTCCATGATT
>NW_027849802.1:0-261 GCF_054177405.1 Leptonychotes weddellii
CAACTTTGAAGATGTTGAGCAGATGCGGCCATGGAGCGACACCTGAAACTAGCCCAGAACCAGGGACCCCAGTAGAGGATCCGGTGAGAGCTGCCGGAGCTGTTGACCCTGAGTTGTTGTTGTGTACAAGCTGAGCCAGCAGATCCAGGACACCGTGTGGGAGCTGCACCAGAATGGGAGCCTACAGGAGACTTCCCAGCGGAAATATGGTTGCCTCCTGATGTTTACACAGGTTACACTCATGGCCTATCCTAGTCCAAA
>NW_027849803.1:0-261 GCF_054177405.1 Leptonychotes weddellii
AAGATGCAGAAGGCTCGTGGTAAAGGTGAAGTGTGCCGATGTATTTCAAAGCACTTACCACATGCGTGGCACAGAGCTGGTCTCCTGCATATCACTCCTACCAGGGACCCCACAGCAGTAGGACCAAAGACGTAATGAAGAGATGGAGAAAAACATCTCCTTCCAGAGATGGAGGAAATGAGCAACACACCAGGCTGAGTGTCCACTTCCGGGCAGCCCTCCATCTGCAACCCCAGACCCACCCTGTCCTCAGCCTCCCCG
>NW_027849804.1:0-2057 GCF_054177405.1 Leptonychotes weddellii
TTTCTATTTTTTGGAACAGTTTCAGAAGAATAGGTATTAATTCTTCTTTAAATGTTTGGTAGAATTCCCCTGGGAAGCCATCTGGCCCTGGGCTCCTTTGTTTGTTGGGAGATTTTTGATGACTGCTTCAATTTCCTTAGTGGTTATGTGTCTGTTCAGGTTTTCTGTTTCTTCCTGGTTCAGTTTTGGTAGTTTATGCATCTCTAGGAATGCATCCATTTCTTCCAGATTATCTAATTTGCTGGCGTATAGTTGCTAATAATATGTTCTTATAATTGTTTGTATTTCTTTGATGTTGGTTGTGATCTCTCCTCTTTCATTCATGATTTTATTTATTTGGGTCATTTCTCTTTTCTTTTTGATAAGTCTGGCCAGGGGTTTATCAATCTTATTAATAAGTCTTTCAAAGAACCAGCTCCTAGTTTCGTTGATCTGTTCTACTCTTTTTTTGGTTTCTATTTCATTGATTTCTGCTCTGATCTTTACTATTTCTCTTCTCCTGCTAGGTTTAGGCTTTATTTGCTGTTCTTTCTCCAGCTCCTTTAGGTGTAGGGTTAGGTTGTGTATTTGAGACCTTTCTTGTTTCTTGAGAAAGGCTTGTATTGCTATATACTTTCCTCTTACGACTGCCTTTGCTGCATCCCAAAGATTTTGAACAGTTGTGTTTTCATTTTCATTTGTTTCCATGAATTTTTTAAATTCTTCTTTAATTTCCTGGTTGAGCCATTCATTCTTTACTAGGATGGTCTTTAGCCTCCATGTATTTTGAGTTCTTTCCAACTTCCCCCTTGTGATTGAGTTCTAGTTTGAAAGTATTATGGTCCAAAAATATGCAGGGAATGATCCCACTCTTTTGGTACCAGTTGAGACCTGATTTGTGACCTAGGATGTGATCTATTCTGGAGAATGTTCCATGGCACTAGAGAAGAATATGTATTCCGTTGCTTTGGGATGGAATGTTCTGAATATATCTGTGAAGTCCATTTGGTCCAGTGTGTCATTTAAAGTCTTTATTTCCTTGTTGATCTTTTGCTTAGATGATCTGTCCATTTCAGTGAGGGGGGTGTTAAAGTCCCCTACTATTATTGTATTGTTGTTGATGTGTTTCTTTGCTTTTGTTATTAATTGACTAATATAATAGGCTGCTCCCATGTTAGGGGCATAGATACTTACAATTGTTAGATCTTCTTGTTGGATGGACCCTTTAAGTACTTTAAGTATGATATTGTGCCCTTCCTCATCTCTTATTGTAGTCTTTGGTTTAAAATCTAAGTTGTCTGATATAAGGATTGCCACCCCAGCTTGCTTGCTTGCTTTTTTAAAGATTTTATTTATTTACAGAGAGAGATAGCGAGAGCAGGAACACAAGCAGGGGGAGTGGAAGAGGGAGAAGCAGGCTTCCAGCAGAGCAGGGAGCCTGATGCGGGGCTCGGTCCCAGGACCCTGGGATCATGAACCGAGCCGACGGCAGACCCTTAACGACTGAGCCACCCAGGCGGCCCACCCCCCCAAGCTTTCTTTTGATGTCCATTAGCATGGTAAATGGTTTTCCACCCCCTCACTTTCAATCTGGAGGTGTCTTTGGGTCTAAAATGATTCTCTTGCAGAGAGCATATGGATGGGTCTTGTTTTTTTATCTAATCTGATACCCTGTCTTTTGATTGGGGCATTTAGCCCATTTACATTCAGGGTAACTATTGAAAGATTTGAATTTAGTGCCATTGTATTTTCTGTAAGGTGACTGTTACTGTATATTGTCTCTGTTCCTTTCTGGTTTATGTTGCTTTTAGGCTCTCTCTTTGCTTAGAGGACCCCTTTCAATATTTCTTGTAGGGCTGGTTTTGTGTTTGCAAATTCCTTTAAGTTTTATTTGTCCTGGAAGCTTTTTATCTCTCCTTCTATTTTCAATGACAGCCTAGCTGGATATAGTATTCTTGGCTTCATATTTTTCTCATTTAGTGCTCTGAATATATCCTGCCAATCCTTTCTGGCCTGCCTGGTCTCTGTGGATAGGTCTGTTGCCAGTCTAATGTTTCTACCATTGTAGGTTACAGACC
>NW_027849805.1:0-261 GCF_054177405.1 Leptonychotes weddellii
CCTGGAATCGAACCCTGCATCGGGCTCCCTGCTCAGTGGGGAGTCTACTTCTCCCCCCCCCCCCGCCCCGCCTCGTATTCTCTCTCTCGCTCACTCTCTCAAATAACTAAAATATTGAAAAAAAAAAAGGAAATGGCAAAAAAAAATTTTTTTTGACGAACATGGATGTGAAATTTTCCTCTAAATTGACCACACATATGTGGACCCAGCACTGTGCTACAGTTGCAGAATGGAGAAGGTCAAGCTCAAGGAAAGCTCATG
>NW_027849806.1:0-261 GCF_054177405.1 Leptonychotes weddellii
TTTGAACAGAAAATGTGACTTGGAGCTGAGAGGCAATGAATTGATAGCTACCACCAATGGTGTAAACAGTGAGGGTTTGCTCTTTACAGGTAAACTCTCTGAAGACGAAAAGGAACAGGGTCTATCTAGGACTGACTATTACTTCTAAAGCTCTGGGTACATATGAATCACCCGAAGGACATGCTTTGGTTTTTGTTGTCATTGTTTTTTCCTTTTTAAAGATTTATCTATCCATCTGAGAGAGAGACAAAGTGGGGGGAG
>NW_027849807.1:0-261 GCF_054177405.1 Leptonychotes weddellii
TTGAGCCCACATAGAATTTCCTAGAACTGCAATCCATAGCTACCTCTAGCTGCAAAAACATTTGGAGAGAAAAACATATGCAGCTGTGAACATCCATCATTCTGAACACCCCAAAGAGCTGTGGGGAAGAAGAGCATGGATACCGTGATGTCGAGGAGCAGCATTGCTACAGATCTCATGGTATGGGGGAAGCATATAGAAGAAACATGTCCGTGTTACATTAACTAATTGAATTCCAGATGAAAGTAAAACTTCAATGGG
>NW_027849808.1:0-261 GCF_054177405.1 Leptonychotes weddellii
GGGTTAGGATGAATATTTAGATGGGCAGCCTTGTCATCCTATGTAGAGGTGGGCATAAACTCGTGCATGCGTCTTAAGGAAACATGCCTGTACATACATTGTATATTATGTAAATGAGGCGGAGGCCCCTCCCTGGGTGGAGATTTTAGTATTATAATGAGGTAAAGGTAATTGTAGGTCATTCCAGAGGTCACTCCACAGTCCATCTGTGCAGGTGTGCGTCAGGTTTAGCTCAAAGGGTCTGGGTGGCCTGGGCCCCTG
>NW_027849809.1:0-261 GCF_054177405.1 Leptonychotes weddellii
AGCATTGCTTATAATAATGACACCTTTCATTTGTATAATGTCAGGCATTACATTTCTTTCAGATGCTGCACAAAACCTGGCATGATTTTGGGCTGTTTGAAAAATTGCCGGTGAAAAATATATACATAAGCCTCCTGCCCTCCTTTAACCTAGTGGCCCAAATGAGCAAATATATTATCCAAAAGAAAATACATGTTTTTTTTGTTTTTTTTTTTTTTTAAAGTTGCAGTGATTTACTTGACATTTTTTTTTTTTTTTAGA
>NW_027849810.1:0-261 GCF_054177405.1 Leptonychotes weddellii
AGCGCTGTGAATTGTGCAAGACTGTTGAATCACAGATCTGTACCTCTGAAACAAATAATACAATATATGTTAAAAAAAAAAAAAGAAGAAGAAGATAGCAGGAGGGGAAGAATGAAGCGGGGGAAATCGGAGGGGGAGACGAACCATGAGAGATCATGGACTCTGAAAAACAAACAGAGGGTTCTAGAGGGGAGGGGACTGGGAGGATGGGTTAGTCTGGTGATGGGTATTAAAGAGGGCATGTTCTGCATGGAGCACTGG
>NW_027849811.1:0-261 GCF_054177405.1 Leptonychotes weddellii
TAAAACTAATGATGTAATGTATGGGGATTAACATAAGAATAAAAAAAATTAAAAAAAAAATTAAAAGATCAGATGCACTCTTTTAAAATTTATAGTTGAATAATATTTGACAAGTGTATTAAGGTGGTAACCAATACCACCAGATATAGACCATTTACCCCCCAAATTCTCTTCTGACCCTTTGTCTGTTGCCTCTCCTTATTCCCAGCCCCAATCTAATTGAACTTTTTGTCTTTGGAGTTTTGCCTTTCCCAAGTACTT
>NW_027849812.1:0-261 GCF_054177405.1 Leptonychotes weddellii
TAGTCCAGAGTTTATAGTAAATACTCCATAAAAATTGTGAATTTCAGTCCTAAATAGCATTCAGAAGTTAATAATGCAAATGGTAAGAAGCGGAAAATCCATGTCACACAGATATCATTCAAAATAACTACATGTTCAACATGACAAAGTTCAAGGCGACATGTGAAAACTATTTAAGCACTGAGCTGCTATTTCTTCCTTCCTTCCACAGATAGTCATTGATTATTGCACTAACTGGAAGCATGGAGATACACATAACCT
>NW_027849813.1:0-261 GCF_054177405.1 Leptonychotes weddellii
GGAGGTTAAAGAGCATCCTACTAAAGAATGAATGGGTCAACCAGGAAATTAAAGAAGAATTTAAAAAATCCATGGAAACAAATGAAAATGAAAACACAACTGTTCAAAATCTTTGGGATGCAGCAAAATCAGTCCTAAGAGGAACGTATATACAATACAAGCCTTTCTCAAGAAAAAACAAAGGTCTCAAATTCACAACCTAACCCTACACCTTAAAGAGCTGGAGAAAGAACAGCAAATAAAGCATAAGCCCAGCAGCAG
>NW_027849814.1:0-261 GCF_054177405.1 Leptonychotes weddellii
AACTTAGGATAAGCATCCAGTATATGCTCAATACAAGTTAATTATTTGTGTTGTTGTTACTACCCAAGAGGGACGTCCAACAGGAGTGACCTGGTAACCCTTTCCCTACTGAGTAACTCTGGATAGCAGAATACTGAGAAACATTCGGCTGGGAAGTTTCCCTAATATCTATATTTTTGGCTACACCAGTGGACAACTTACCAGATACAAAGTGTCTAACACTGTTAATAACTACTAATAATAAGGGCAGTTAGTGGTTAT
>NW_027849815.1:0-2057 GCF_054177405.1 Leptonychotes weddellii
CCCCCCCCCCCCCCCCCCCCCGCAACCTGGCTCACCTCTAGGAACCTAGAAAGTTTTCTGCCTTTTGTGACCTCGGGGAAACTGCAACCTGATTCTGCCCCCGCCCTGGGACCCCAGGCTGACCCCGATCCCCCAGTCTCCCTGACCCCTGGGCTCACTTACCCACGCCCACCCCACCCCAGGGAGGAGGCAAAGAGCAAGATAGGCTTGCTGCGGGAGAGGGCGGAGAAGGAGGTGGCCCAGAACGACTCGGAGGTGCAGATCCTGCAGCGGCAGATCGCGCACCTGGAGCAGCTACACCGCTTCCTCAAGCTCAAGAACAACGATCGGCTGCCCGACCCCGCGGTCGTCGAGAAGCGCGAGAAACGCGGTGAGGCCGGGGCCAGGCCGCCAGGCCCGCGGGGCTCGGGGTCTCCCGGGGCGGGGCGGGCGGGGCGCGCGCGGCCTTCGCTCAGCCCACCCAGGTCCTGCTGCGCCCCTGGCCGCCGCGGACGCCGACCTCAGCGCCCCTCCTCCTCCCCCAGCCCGCGAGGTGGCCGAGGGCCTCCGGAAGACTTCCCAGGAGAAGCTGGTGATGCGCTGTGAGGACGCCATGAACAAACTGTCCCAGCTGACCGGGGAACGCGACCCGGACATGCTGGTGGAGAAGTACCTGGAGAGTGAGTACGGGGCCGCGCCGGCGGGGCGGAGGGAGGAGGCCCAGGCGCGGGACCCCCGCACCCCCCCAATCAGGCGCAGGCTGAGCTCCGTCCCGGTAACCGAGGGCCTCCTGGGGGGCCCTGGGGACTCCGGCACCTGCACTGGAGACTCGGGGCGTCAGGCGCGCCCTCCTCGCCCCTCTTCGGCCGCCCAGCCTCTGCCCCTCTTGCCCTGTCCCCAGTCTCTCTCCCTCCCCGTCTCGGGCCTTCTGAGCCCTTCCTTCTGTGTGTGTGTCTCCCTCTGGCCTGCATCTCTCAGTCCCCTCAGTGTGTCTTTATGTCCGTTTGTTTCTGGGTGTGTCTGTCTCCCTGCCCCCCCCCACCCCATTACGGGCCTCCCGGTCTCTCTCCACATCTCCCCTCAACCTCTGTGTCTCTCCCTCCGGGTACTTGTTGCTGTCCTCTCCCGGGTCCTGGGCTCTCTCCCTACCTCTGCTGTTTTCTCGCCCTCTCTTCTCTCTTCCTCTGTGTCTCTGCGTCTCGCAGTATTTCTGGGCCTCTCTTGACTTTGCCGCCGTCTCTTTCTCTTACTCTGACTTGCTCCGATGTCCTCTGTGTCCCCCCTGGCTTTCTGTGCCTCTCCCTCTCCGTCTCTCTTTGCCTCTGCGGGCTTGTGTCTGTGTTGTCTTTCTCGACATCTGTCTTTCCCTGTCCCGTGTGTCCGTCTGTCTCCGGCTCTCCCGCCTCTCTCCAGTGGAGGAGCGCAACTTCGCGGAGTTCACCTTCATCAACGAGCAGAACTCGGAGCTGGAGCATCTGCAGGAGGAGATCAAGGAGGCGCGTGAGGCCCCCTCCCCGCTCCGCTCCCCCCTCCCCCATCTCCTCTGCGTGCGGCCACCCCCCTCCCCGAGCTGCCCCCGGCAATGGGCGCCTGCCCCGCCCTGCAGATGCAGGAGGCCTTGGCGAGCACGCGCACCAGCGAGGATGACGTGCGCGCGCAGCAAGAGCAGCGGCGGAGGGACTTGCAGCAGCGAGCGGACGAGGTGCACGCCGAGGCCGTCCGGGTCGAGGCCAGCTTCCAGGACCTTCGGGGCCAGCTGGAGAAGCTCAAGGCGGGTGAGCCACCCGGAGGGCCCAGCCTGGGGCCGGCCACGGGCAGACATTCCACAGCGTCTTTGTGCCCTGGCTTGTCTGTCCATCCCGTATCCTTCCTGCCATCCATCCTGCCATCCTTCCTGCCATCCTTCCTGCCATCCATCCTGCCATCCATCCTGCCATCCATCCTGCCATCCTTCCTGCCATCCTTCCAGTGTAGAGTGCTCAGGAGTCAGGCTGCCCTGGGTTTGAAGCCAGGTCTATCATTTGGGAACCTTGGTGTGTGGTTTCCTGGGCCTGATCCCCCTGGCAACGGGATGGCAG
>NW_027849816.1:0-261 GCF_054177405.1 Leptonychotes weddellii
AAGATGCAGAAGGCTCGTGGTAAAGGTGAAGTGTGCCGATGTATTTCAAAGCACTTACCACATGCGTGGCACAGAGCTGGTCTCCTGCATATCACTCCTACCAGGGACCCCACAGCAGTAGGACCAAAGACGTAATGAAGAGATGGAGAAAAACATCTCCTTCCAGAGATGGAGGAAATGAGCAACACACCAGGCTGAGCGTCCACTTCCGGGCAGCCCTCCATCTGCAACCCCAGACCCACCCTGTCCTCAGCCTCCCCG
>NW_027849817.1:0-261 GCF_054177405.1 Leptonychotes weddellii
GGGTTAGGATGAATATTTAGATGGGCAGCCTTGTCATCCTATGTAGAGGTGGGCATAAACTCGTGCATGCGTCTTAAGGAAACATGCCTGTACATACATTGTATATTATGTAAATGAGGCGGAGGCCCCTCCCTGGGTGGAGATTTTAGTATTATAATGAGGTAAAGGTAATTGTAGGTCATTCCAGAGGTCACTCCACGGTCCATCTGTGCAGGTGTGCGTCAGGTTTAGCTCAAAGGGTCTGGGTGGCCTGGGCCCCTG
>NW_027849818.1:0-261 GCF_054177405.1 Leptonychotes weddellii
TATAGTACTTTCCAGGAACACTGGTTGTGGGGGAATAATATTAAATAATATTAGAGGCTATCATCTGGGCAGTGGGTGTACACGTGAGATTGGGTAGGCAGAAGTAATGGTCCTGCTGTCCTTAGTGGGCCACTTTTTATGATGAAGCTGGAGAAAATATTTCTTTCAAGTTGTAATTTTATTTAATTTACCTGGGGGGCAGGAGAGGCGGAGGGAGAGGGAGAGAGAGAATCTCAAGCAGACTCCACACCCCAAGGGGAA
>NW_027849819.1:0-261 GCF_054177405.1 Leptonychotes weddellii
GATGCATGGGCTCCCAGGGAGTCAAGGTGAAAATAGCCCTGTCTCTTTCCATAAGGAAACCTAAAAGGAACACAGAACATTTTGAAACAGGAAGCCAAATATTTATTAACTATTTCAGAATCCATCGAAAACCACAGATGCTGAGTAGAACAAAAGTCCACTTCCAGAAAGAGACGGCAAATCACAGAGAAGTCATGGAAGTCTGTGAGAACGTCTGATGTGGTCTGTGGGCCCCTCCTGGCCCCCAGCACCCACCCATGG
>NW_027849820.1:0-261 GCF_054177405.1 Leptonychotes weddellii
AGAGAGACACAGCGAGAGAGGGAACACAAGCAGGGGGCGTGGGAGAGGGAGAAGCAGGCCTCCCGCTGAGCAGGGAGCCCGATTCGGGGCTCAATCCCAGGACCCCGGGATCATGGCCTCAGCCGAAGGCAGACGCTCAATGACCGAGCCACCCAGGCGCCCCTGAAGGCACGTTTTCTAGAGCTGATCAGGTCACCATTTTCAGAAAAGAAACATCTAAAGGAAGCTTCTTTCTGACAGTTGACCTTCCCAGAACATCGG
>NW_027849821.1:0-261 GCF_054177405.1 Leptonychotes weddellii
CTAAGATTATTCACTCTCTTCTCTTCCCATACTCCAATACCACTATTCAAAGTAGCTGAGAACTTGGCACAGTAGCTGAAATCTCCACATGGCCCTGGCCATGATTCTGATTTCTTTTTTTTTTTTTTTAAGTTTTTTTTTATTCTTATGTTAATCCCCTACATTACATCATTAGTTTTAGATGTAGTGTTCCATGATTCGTTGTTTGTGCATAACACCCAGTGCTCCATGCAGAATGTGCCCTCCTCAATACCCACCACC
>NW_027849822.1:0-261 GCF_054177405.1 Leptonychotes weddellii
TCGGCTCGGGTCATGGTCCCAGGGTCCTGGGATCGAGCCCCGCATCGGGCTCCCCGCTCGGTGGGGAGCCTGCTTCCTCTGCCTGCTTCTCCCCCTGCATGTGTGTGCTCGCTCTCTGTCAAATAAATAAAATCTTAAGAAAAAAGAAAATCACAGGCCAGTGGCCCTGATTCACACAAATGCAAACATCCTCAATAAATGATAGCAAACCAAATTCAACAATACATTAAAAGGATCATGCACCATGACCCAAGTGGAATG
>NW_027849823.1:0-261 GCF_054177405.1 Leptonychotes weddellii
GTGCTTGGTGTGGAGCCTATTTATGATTCTCTCTCTCTCCCTCTGCCCTTCCCCTCCCCCCAAAAAAATATCTGGATACAGGAGACAAACCAGGAAGTTGTTATACTAATCAAACTGAGGTATGTGACGGATGCTGAACATAAGAAGGGGCACGATGATAGATGAGACAGGCTAAATTTGTGAGCTATGAAAGATGCAGAAGCAAGAGGAGTAACTGAGTCCTTGTTGTGGGGTGTGGGGAGGTGGAGAGGTTAAGAAGAA
>NW_027849824.1:0-261 GCF_054177405.1 Leptonychotes weddellii
TTTTTTTAAAGATTTTATTTATTTATTTGACAGAGAGAGACACAGCGAGAGAGGGAACACAAGCAGGGGGAGTGGGAGAGGGAGAAGCAGGCTTCCCGCCGAGCAGGGAGCCCGATGCGGGGCTCGATCCCAGGACTCTGGGATCATGACCTGAGCTGAAGGCAGACGCTTAACCGACTGAGCCACCCAGGCGCCCCAGCAGCTCACTAATTCTTAATCTTACACAAATCACCACCATTTTTGTGGTGCTTCCTCGAGACT
>NW_027849825.1:0-261 GCF_054177405.1 Leptonychotes weddellii
GAAGTTAGGAAAAAACCCCATTTCCAAGTCAATAATAGTGGGCTCTGGGATGATTCATGAACAGTTGAACTGAAAGATTGCCAAAAGTGGGCCAGTCCCAGAGTAGATAGGGCTTGTAACTTTTATGCTACAATTGGCACAAGACACATTGGTAATAAAGGGTGTGTGTGTGTGTGTGTGTGTGTGTGTGTGTGTGTGTAGAGAAGTCTGTCTCTGAAGATTGTGTATGAGCATTGAGGCCAAGGGGAAAAATAATGGATC
>NW_027849826.1:0-13310 GCF_054177405.1 Leptonychotes weddellii
AGCCATCAAAAGGAATGAAATCTTGCCATTTGCAACGACGTGGATGGAACTGGAGGGTATTATGCTGAGTGAAGTAAATCAATCAGAGAAAGACAAGTATCATATGATCTCACTGATTGAGGAATTCTTAATCTCAGGAAACAAACTGAGGGTTGCTGGAGTGGGGGGGGGTGGGAGGGATGGGGTGGCTGGGTGATAGACATTGGGGAGGGCGTATGCTATGGTGAGCACTGAATTGTGTAAGACTGTTGAGTCACAGACCTGTACCTCTGAAACATAATACATTATATGTTAAAAAAAAAGAAGAAGATAGCAGGAAGGGAAAAATGAAGGGGGGGAAGTCAGAGGGGGAGAGGAACCATGAGAGACTATGGACTCTGAGAAACAAACTGAAGGTTCTAGAGGGGAGGGGGTGGGGGGACGGGTTAGCCTAGTGATGGGTATTAAAGAGGGCACGTATTGAATGGAGCACTGGGTGTTATATGCAAACAATGAATCATGGAACACTACATCAAAAACTAATGATGTATGGTGATTAACATAACATAATAAAAGAAAATTCAATAAAGTGTTGGTGAGGATGTGGAGACAAGGGAGCACTTGTGCACTGTTTGTAAGCATGTAAATTGGTGCAGCCACTATGAAAAAAGAGTATGGAGATTCTTCCAACATTTAAAAATGGAACTACCATATGATCCAGTAATCCCACTTCTGGGTAAATATCTGATGGAATGAAATCTCTACCTGGAAAAGATATCTGTACCCCTATGTTCATTGCAGCATTATTCACAGTAGCTAAGACATGCAAAAAACCTCATCGTCCATGTGTCCACTGAGAGAAGAGTGAAAAAGAAAGTGTGGTATATGGAATATTAGTAAACCTTACAAAAGAAGGAAACCTTGCCATTTGCAACAACATGGATGGATCTTGAAGGTGTCATGCTAAGTGAAATAAGGTAAAGACAAATACTGTGTGATCTCAACTATATGTGGAATCTTTTAAAAAAATGCCAAACTCAGAAACAGAGAGCAAAATGGTGGTTGCAGGGGCCAGGGGTGTGTGGAATATGAGGAGATGTTTGTGAAAGGATACAAATATCCAGTTATAAGAGGAATACATTCTGGAGATCTAATGTATAGCATAGTGACATTAGCTAACAATACTGTATTGTGTACTTGAATTTGCCAGGAGAGTAGGTCTTAAATATTTTCTCCACAAAATAAAGAAAAATTGTAATTTTGTCAGGTGATGAATGTGTTAATTTTATTGTAGTGATCATTTCATAACATATGCGTGTATCAAGCCAAGTTGTATACCTTAAGCATACACCATGTTCTATGTCAGTTATATATATCTCAATAAAGCTGGAGAAAAAGAAAGTCAAGCCAGAAGTACTGAAGAGGACTTAAGAAAATGGACATTATGTCTAGAATGAAAAGTTTCTCGTGAGTTCATTGACATCTGAAAAAAAAAAGGAAACTTTGGAAATAGGAACACAATTCCAGATATGAATTCCTATTCTATTTATGAAAAAACTGCCTCCCAAAATATTCAGTCATTATAAATAAGCCCATGTCATAATCATGTCAGACCTCATTCACCAGGCTTTCTAATGGTCAAAGAGGTGATTAATCAAAATGTTTAATTTCTATAGTGTTCTTATGCTGAATCCAGTTGGCCTTTTAATCTAGTCTTTTCCTATTTCTTTATCCTTTATTGTTTTTAAGAAATGAAGCAGGCCTCACTCTGAGTCTGTGGAACTAGAATCCCAGACTTGAGATTTAGCATTAAATTCTGTCGATCTATAACTTCTCTGTGAGCCATTCTACTTAACGTTAGCACGGGGGGGCTCTGGTGCAGTAAACTTTGCCAAATCTCTGAAAAATCTCTACATTTATACTGAATTTTTCTGTGTAGAAAATTTTTAGTTCATTAGTGAACAAAAGTGAGAAACATATTAATAAAAATACAAATAAAACTTTTAATATCTCACAATCCTATATCTTTATTAAGTGTGTAAAATTTTTATTGCAGGGCTTGGATCTTGAGAGCTCATTCTTGGAAGGAATATCAGATAGCTGCCTAGAATGCTTCCTAAGGTATGAGACCCTTCGGCTTCAGTGGTTCTTTTGCATTGTACTATCCAATTTAAAATGAAATCATGACTCAAGTTTTATGACTAAATGACACTTAGAAATCAATTAGTATGTTATTGAAAATTACATTATTGAATATACGTGTAAATGTTCATGGGTAGGAAGTATAAATGGCTGAACATATGACATGAAGATTTGTTATCACTTGTAATTTATGTAATGTTCATATTTTCAGGAAACAAAATCTTGTTAGTACGTATTGATACCCATTATCTACACCAGTGAATGTGCAATATCAGTCTACAAATTCTGACATTGCTAATGATGTCATCTTCTTTAAGGGGTGTATAACCTGAATTTTAATTATATTCCAACAGTTATTTACTACTATTTCATCTTCAACAGTATGAAAAATCAAATAGTTAAAACTATTAGTTTCTAGTTAAAACTCCAGCATTGACGTTAGACATACTGATGAGCAGATTATCAGAGAGTCTCAGAAATCAGGAATAACCTAATGTGTAGCTTTTTTTGCTGTCACGCTGAATTCCTGTTCAAATGCAGATTTGAGTAGCTTTTCACCAAATAATTTTTGAAAATGGGTATTATAGAAAGATGAGGCATATGAGATAGGATCTGTTTCTGCTTTCTTCTTTTTACATTCCTTTCAGAAAATGATTTTGGTAAAGACAAACAGTAAGGTAAAGGAAACCAGGACTTAGTATACGCTTGGGGCAGAAGCATCCCAGTAATGCAAGATACTCTGATTATAGTTCAGGGGAATGACAGCATCTCTTTAGGACAAGGATAATTCAATATAGTATTCACTGATCCTACAGGCCATACATACATCATTTCCTGAAATAGCACATTTTATTTTCCAATTTTCATTTTGTCTAGAAACTTTTAAGCCAGTGCCATTATATGTGTGAGAGCAAAAGTTTTCCATAATAATCAACATGCTCTCAAAATCAGGTTGATTTCAGTAGTTTATATAATAGAGGCAGGAAGAGGGTGCCCCAGGTTGTAAAACTTGTGAGAAAGCCCAAACAGCAACCGGAAATATAGACAGTGCATTCAGAGCATGAGTTTCTTGCTGAAACTTATCCAGGAATAAGGAGTGAGGCTAGACTACAAGATGCCTAGAATGAATGTTTGCCTAAATGCCATTCCGGGTAAGGACTGTTCCAGTGTGGTGTAGCCATGTGATATATCGGAGTCGAAACTTTAAACCTTGATGGTCATTTGACTTAAGAGAAATTACCTAACATTTATTAAGTATAGACATCTTCAGTTGTTGAGTTGAGCTTCTTCAAAAGCAGGATTGTTATAAGTTATATTAACTTTATATAACTTATAGTTATATTAACTATATTAATATATTAATATATTAATAACTTAAAGTTATATTAACTTTAAGATCTAAATAAGATAATTAAATAAGAGATTTAAATAAGAAATACATACAAAATAGCCAGCACATAATAAGAATGCAGTAGATGTTAGTTTCACGGAGTGGCCTATTACTCATCTGTGTTTATTCACAGCAACCTTAAGGGAGGCTAACCAGACTCAGACAATAGTTTTGCCTCTTTAGTCATTCAGTTTTTCTGAGGCACAGTTTCTTCATCAATAAAATAGTGATAGGGCACCTGGGTGGCTCAGTTGGTTAAGCGACTGCCTTCGGCTCAGGTCATGATCCTGGAGTCCCGGGATCGAGTCCCGCATCGGGCTCCCTGCTTGGCAGGGAGTCTGCTTCTCCCTCTGACCCTCCCCCTCTCATGCTCTCTCTCTCTCTCTCATTCTTGCTCTCAAATAAATAAAATCTTAAAAAATAAAATAAAATAAAATAGTGATAGTCATAGTGTCAGTGCTCATGCAGCTCAAGGAAACCTGTAGTTGAACAAAGCTGGTTTATTGACATGTTACGGGGAAGAGAGAATGCACGCCGCAGGGAACTATGGAACACACCAGGAAGAGAAGAGTAGAAAGAAGTATTATAGGATTCCGGCTTATGTCAACTGATTTTGGTGAGGGCTCAAAGAAGAAAAGTTTGCTCTGGATTGGATGCTTTGGGGAAGGGGTTATTTTACGATTCATATCTTAATAATTCTTATCTGGAGGACAGAAGGCCTGGGGGAGGCCAAAGCTATAATCAGTAAAGAGGCAGCAGTTACTCAGTTTAGTGAGGCTAAGAGGGTGCTTGGTTACTTGTGTGGTTTGGAAACGTTCTTGTTTTTGTCTGGGTTCAGACTTGGTTCTGGAGTGGTGATATTTTTGCCCTGATCCATCCTGGCTACTAGCTGATGATTCTCTGTGAAATGGTGAACATTTATGCTAACTCATGGTACCAGGCCAGCCCCCAGCTGCCAGGGGCTGCTTTCTCTTTCTCAATAGGAATAACCATAGTGTGTTTTAATTAAAAAGAAAATCCACTTTAATAGCGTAAGATGGTGTCTTTTACCTCAAAGTATGTATTGTTATTTTCATCATGTGCCCCAGGTGTTTTTTGGCAAGACAGTCCTATTTTATGTTATGTTTACACTTGATGTCTCATTAGGGAACTAGGGTCACATTCCCTGCATCTTATAAGAAGCATTCAAGTAGGATGATGCCATCTACTATATATATATATATTATTAAGTAATAATATGATGTATTAGTTCTCTGGTTCCTGGTTTCTAGCCCAATTTAGAAGAAACTGAAAAGATGATAAGATCAGGAGGTCTTATAGTGCTTTCAAATTCTGAATTTAAATACTCTTGCACTAATATGTCTTACTATATTGTCTTACTATATTGATCTATTGTCCTACTATATTGATATATTGTCCTACTATATTGATAATGTCTTACTATATTATTAGACAGTATTGAGTAGAGGTTAGGGGCATGGTGTGTCTGTCTAGAAGTAGTCTGCCTGGATTTGAATCCTGCCTTAATCCTGTACTGACTATATAACCTTGAGGTAAATAAAATAAAATAAAATAAAATAAAATAAAATAAAATAAAAACCACCTCTCTGTGTCTCTCCTTTACTTACACACTTCATATTTTTGACACCAGAAATGTAGGTTTTCCACATATCAAGCAATTCTCTGACACCAACTGGGTGTCTTACAATTTAATTCTATTCTCATACTACCTGGAGATAGAATCAGAGCCCACAAGTTAAGCGATCAGTCCCACGAGAGTGTCCCCCATCTCCGCTTCATACACCAACTGCAAGTCCCCAGGCTGTCACCCATACTTCTGGTTGACCAGTTATAAATCGGGTTCCCATGAACCTTCCTCCGCCTCAGTAATTTGCTAGAATGGCTCACAGAACTCAGGAAAACATTTACTTACATTGATCAGTATACTATAAAGGATATGATAAAAGACCCAGATGAACCTCCAAGTGGAAGAAACGTGTAGGGAAGAGGGTAGACCATGTGGGGATGAGGGAAGGGGGATGGAACTTCCATGCCCTCTCTGGATGCACCACTCTCCCAACACCTGCACTTGTTCAGCAACCCAGAAACTCTCTAAACCCCATACTTTTGGGATTTTTATGGAGGCTTCATCATATAGGCATAATCTGTCATTAACTGAATTTCTAGTCCTCTCCCCTTCCAGTGGAATGGGATGGGGCTGAAAGTTCCAAGTTTCTTTTTTTTTTTAAGATTTTTAAAAATTTATTTGACAGAGACACAGCAAGAGAGGGAACACCAGCAGGGGGAGTGGGAGAGGGAGAAGCAGGCTTCTCGCTGAGCAGGGAGCTGGATGCGGGTCTCCATCCCAGGACCCTGGGATCATGACCTGAGCTGAAGGCAGACACTTAACGACTGAGCCACTCAGGCGCCCAAGAAAGTTCCAAATCTAATCATGGCTTGGTTTTCTTGGTGAATAGCCCCATCCTGATGCTTCCCAGAAGCCCACCAGAAATTGCCTCATTAGAACAAAAGACACTCTTATTACCCAAGAAATTCCAAGGCAGTTAGGAGCTCTGTGTCAGGAACTGGAATCAAAGACCAAATATTAGAACAAAGATGCTCCTAGTGCTCTTATTACTTAGGAAATTACAAGGGTTTTACAAATTCTGTGCCAGGAATTGGGGCAATGATAAATATGTATACATATACTTTATTATTTCACACTAGCAAAAGCTTTTTTTAAGCTTCTGTGCCTCAATATCTTCAGCTCTAAAGTGATTCAAAAAATACCCACCTCACAGAGTCAATGGGAGAATCAAAGGAAATAAAACATCAAAGTGTTTAGAAAACATGCCTGGGACATAATGAGCATTGATAGTAACATATAACAAATGTTAGCTAATCACATTTTATAGCCACTTCATGCAATGAGGAAAGCACTTCGGACTTATTGTATGTTGATCAGACAACAAATATTCATTGTTTGCAACTCTGTGCGAGAAACTGAATTAGATATGTGGAAATAGTTACAGTACCTGCCTTCAAGGAGCTTGCTATATAGCTGAGAAATGCATGAAGGGATAAGGACCTAAAGAAGCCTGTAAGAATTAAGTGCAAATGTCTGTCATTGGTGAAAACAATTGTCATGTCTTTGAGGAAGGAGAATTAACTTCTAGTTAGACAGATAGACGTAGTGGTATGGATGGTAAATGAGCTGAGTCTTGGGAGATTTACTGAATTTGACCATCCAGAAAGATGACAAAATAGCATTCCAGTCAGATGGAACTTCGAGGGCAAATATATGAGAAATCAGAGAATAAAAATCCCAACGAAAATAGTACAGCCTACAAAAGCAAAGCAGAACACATACTGAGCATAAAACCAAGCACTGAGCTCAGTACTTAAGTTCATTATCTTATTTAATCTTCTTTATGACTTTATAGGAAAGGTAGAATCACTATCCCCATTTAGTGAGGAAAACAAGGCTTAGACAGTTTAATGGGCTTACGGTTACTAAACTAGCAAATGCTAGGCTACATTTTAAGCAAGATCTAATGGATTCTAGGTCCCTAGCTCTTAACCTCTATTTTTCTGTTTCCCCTTAAAGAATCTTTGTATATATTACACCATTTAAGATCCTCTATAACTAACCCGGGTCCATGTGGAGTGGTCAGATAATGCAAGACATGTAGTGTCAGGAAATTTTTACGTTCATCTGTATAGAATGGTGAGTCCATGGTTATTTGGAGCAATGAAGTGGTGTGAATTTTTTTTTTGAAAGGTATTTTAATCAATAATCCTACCTTTCTTATTTATACAAATATTCTTCAATTACTCCACCACAGCATGCCTTACTAGTTTACATAGCCAGACTGAATTGGGCCTTACAAAGAAGAGCCTAAAAAGTGAAGGAAAGATTGTATTAGAAAACATTGTCTTTCACTCGCATTTGTAGAAAAGCCCTCCACGAAGTTAGAATTCATATCATATATGTATATTTTTTTCATGAGGCTGTGAAGCATGTTTTTCTCAGGCTTCCTTACATGTAGGACTCACATAAGGATTCATGCCACATAGCTAGGATGTTGAAAAACAAAACACTTAGAATCATAGATTTAGTGATGGCTATCAAAGGCCAGTACATCAAGAATTTGCTCTTTGGCTAATCGTTCTCAAAGAATTGTTCTCAAAGCAACAAAAGAGGCCATATTGCTTAGTTAAAAAAAAAAAAAAGATAAGATGACGTTTATTCCAACCAATAACCCATCTGTATACAAGCGGCCAACTACTCCCATTCCATTTGCTGCTTTATTGAAATGTCAGTAATTCCCTCAACTCAGGGTACACTTATACATCTGTAGAATCATTACTTTGGCTTATCTAGTATTCTTTGAAATTAAATAAACCAATGAATAAGAGAAAAAGATAAAACTCGAGGGAGACCTATGGGTATAGGATAAGTCGTTGAGTAACAAATAAATTCCAAAACTAAAGGACTTAAGTCAAATGGTCGATAATTACCACTGCATACCTAAATAATGAATTTAAATCCTCTAAATCTACATTTGTAACTCTTTGGATTATATCGCTTACCTCCTGTTGGGTTCCTCCATATTTCAATTATCTGTTAAAAAGTCACAGAAGCGAAGTTCTTTAAAAACATAACAGTATTCTTGGGGCACCTGGGTGACTCAGTGGGTTCAGTGTCTGCCTTCTAAGCATCTGCTCAGCTCATGATCTCACGGTCCTCAGATGAAGCCCAGCATCTGGCTTCCTGCTCAGTGGGCAGCTTGCTTCTCCCTCTCCCTCTTCTTCTCCCCCTGCTTGTACACACTCTCTCTCTGTCAAAAAAATAAATAAAATAAAATCTTTAAAAAAAATAACAGTATTCTTAATCAGCAATTCTTAGCAACCCAGGGCTGACTCTAGGTGTTCAAAGTTGAATTCCTTCTAAAGCCATTGCAACAACTAGAGTACAAATCTGCATGCCACAGATTGCATGTGTGGTTCGGAATTCGCTCTTTTAAATTTAATTAGTATCTTTTTCATGAACTTCTTGAAAACAAGAAGTTCTTTCTGGAACTTCTTTCTGGAACATTCACCTCTGTGAAAACTTTACTAGGGTCCCCAGCAACCAGTGATAGAACAATCTGCTGGAAAAGTGTTAAGTCTCCATAACTAGGGGAAGGAGCAGAGACTGTTCTCATTCATGCTGGCGAGTCTGTTAACCCTTGATGGAGGGCACAGGCCTTAGATAAGAAAGACCTGAGTTTGGATCACTGTTCTGTCATTTGCTGACAGTGGGATCTTGGACAAATTATTTAATTTTTCTGAGTTTTGATTTCCTCATTTTGAAAAAAAAAATCTCACCTCATGAAATTATGTGAATAATGAATATAATCTTTTCAACATATATGTTCAAAATACTTTGCACAGTGCCTGGTGCAATAACACACATTTAGTAAATGTGAACTCTTATCTTTAAAGTGGATTCAAGTATTAGTTATTTGGCTAAAAGATTTTTTTTTTAAAAGATTTTATTTATTTATTTGACAGAGAACGACACAGCGAGAGAGGGAACACAAACGGGGAGCGGGAGAGGGAGAAGCAGACTCCCTGCCGAGCAGGGAGCCCGATGCGGGACTCGATCCTGGGACTCCAGGATCATGACCTGAGCCGAAGGCAGTTGCTTAACCAACTGAGCCACCCAGGCGCCCTCGGCTAAAAGATTTTTAAGGTCCTTTCCAATTGCGGTATTATATACTATTCTTTTTCTTAAGTTTGGTCTCAGTACTTGAAATTCTGCACCCAATTTCAGTGTGTACGGGTTTTGCCCGCACCACCCAGCAATTCTCTAACACCACCTGGGGATCCTACAATTCAACTAAATTCTGACACTGTCTATCCAGAGATAGCACCAGATTTGATAGGTTAAGGGCTCAGTCCCACAAGATTGCCCCCAGTTCAGATGCCATTCAAAAGTCCAGGCTGTTATCTGTCCTTCTGAGCCATTGGCAATAAATCAAAGGTTCCTAAGACCCTCTCCTTGGGTTCGGTTAATTTGCCAGAATGGCTCACAGAACTCAAGAAACTAGTTTACTCGCTAGATGACTGGTTTATGACAAAAAATATTAAAAAGTATTAAACTATAGCTGGATGAAGAGATACATAGGGTGAGGTTGAAACAAAGGAGCCTGTCTTCATGGAGTTTGGGGCATGGTGACATGTGCAAGTGGTCTGGTTCCCCATCCTGGAAGCTCTCTGAACCCATACTTTTAGGGTTGTTTTTTTTTTAAGATTTTATTTATTTATTAGAGAGAGATCAAGAGAGAGCATGAGCAGGGTGAGGGGCAGAGGGAGAAGCAGACTCCCCACTGAGCAGGGAGTCCAATGCGGGACTCCATCCTGTTACTCCAGGATCATGACCTGAGCCGAAGGCAGACGCTTAACCAACTAAGCCACCCAGGTGCCCCTCCTTTTAGGTTTTTATAGAAAGGCTTCATCACATAGGCCTGATTGGTTAAATCATTGGCACTGGCAATTGACTCAACACTTCCTCTCGTCTCTGGAAATCAGGGGGTGGGACTGAAAGTAAATTCCAACCCTCTAATCACATGGTAGCTTCCCCTGGCAACCAACCCCTATCATTAGGTGCTTTCCAAAAGTCACCTTATTAACAAAACAAAAGATACTTTTTATCTCTCTCATCACTTAAGAAATCCCAATGGTCCTAGGAGCTCGGTGCTAGAAATGGGGACACCGACCAAATATATATTTATTATTATAAATCACAATATCATAGTACCTCTCATTTTACATGTAATTTATAGTCCTTTCTTTGTTGTTGTTATTTCTCTTTTTATTTATTTATTTATTCACTTATTTATTTTTATTATTATGTTTTGTTAATCACCATACATTACATCATTAGTTTTTGATGTAGTGTTCCATGATTCATTGTTTGTGCATAACACCCAGTGCTCCATGCAGAATGTGCCCTCTTTAATACCCATCACCAGGCTAACCCATTCTCTTTTTAGATGTTTATTGTATCTTCACCTCGATAACAAGCTCCTTGAAGCCAGACACTATGTCATATGTTACTGTATTTTCTCCAGGGTCCTATGGAGCATGATCTCCCATACAGAGCAAATTTTCTAAATCTTGTTTCTGTTGATGATGCTGATACATGTCTTTGGAAGGCTTCTTCCCCAACTTTTCAGTACTAATTAATTCAGATTACATGAATATTTCTGTTATTCCTAGGAAATAATGCAGGTGCTCTGGAATATGCAGAAGGAATTCCAAGTGTCCTAAAGATTCCTTTTATTCCCAAGGAATAGTTTAGACACCAGGAACATCTGGCTCATTAAATGGGTATTTACACATTTTCTGCATGAATTTGCTTAAAGATTCATAGGGTGACAGCTTTGCGCCAAATTATACTTCAGTGGCTTCCAGCGTCTTTAACACTGGGGGAAAAAAATCATTCTTTTTTTTTTGGATAGTTTTAAAATACAAAGGGTGATTTCAGCACTGAGAGGGAAAAGGAATAGGACCAAGTGCAGAGTGCAGGTGGACCCCAGCAAATGTGCAGACATTGCCAGGATAGACCAAGTTCCTAAGCATCCCAATAACCGTGTTTGTTACAAAGATAGCTGGAGGTAGAGATCTGCTCTAGAGAAATCTTCCTGAGCCCGTATTTTTATGGGGGAAGAGGAAACCCTTCATGGTCGAAGGGTCCCACGAGGAGTAATCTTCCTTTCTTCTTCCCTGTGCTCCCCACTGTTTTTAGCAATGACAAGAATAGAAAATATCCACTTTGTCTGCCAGAACATCCTGCATTTCCTACATTGAAACCTATCTGCAGAGGGATGCCTGGGTGGCTCGGTCATTAAGCGCACCTGCCTTGGGCTCAGGTCATGATCCCAGGGTCCTGGGATCGAGCCCCACATCAGGCTCCCTGCTCAGCCGGGAGTCTGCTTCTCCCTCTTCTCCTCCCCCTGCTTGTGTTCCCTCTCTTGCTGTGTCTCTCTATGTCAAATAAATAAAATCTTAAAAAAAAAAAATCTATCTGCAGAGCTTGTTCTAGATAATTCTGTGGAAAATCCAAACAGTGCACTAACTCTGCCTCCCTCAGCAATTAGTAGCTGGTTTTCTGTCTGATGTCCTGAGATTTTCTTTTCCCCTGCAGAGCTCCCCTCCTGTACTTCAAAAGGAAAGATTTGGGGCAGAAGGAAAGGGACATTTTACTTCACTGAAGATTTCCCCGTTAGAATTAATGGTCCACTTCAAATCATGATTGAATTTCTCTATTATGTGGTCAAATAGATGTGTATACTTGGGGAAGCTCAATGCAACCATAATGCCAAAAGAAATCACTGGAAGGGTGTCACTGAGTCTGTCTTTACATACTTACCTTTGCCCAATCTTTTTGTTCAATACTCATCTTTGAGTTTGCTCTCCAGTGCTATCTACTTTTCAGCACTGAATCCATTCAGAGTCTGCCCTTTCAGACACTCTAATTTTCAGGCATTTAACCTTTAAAAAATTGACAATTTTTTCTCCTCTACAATTTTATGACTTTTGAGTCCATAGAAAGCAGGAAATAAAATGTCATTTTCTTTCTCCAAATTAAAAATAAAAGAAATCCGAAAAGAGAACAGAAAATGAATTGTTGGACTGTCACTGTCTTCCACGTTAAGACATTGGGTAATGAAATCAAAACAGATCAAGTATAGGTCAACTCGTATTTGCATTCAAGCATTTTTTTTTAAAAAATAAGGTGACATGGGAAGTTTTTCTGCAAACCCCAAATGCTTCTCATTTTGAAATCATCTTCTAAAACATGCTCTGTATATTTAGCCATTGTTTAATGAATACTGACTTGCAGAGGAATGTTAGAAAATACGAGAGTGGCTAAGAGTTTTTGACCTTTAAGTCATTACTATTCATTATATTTGTTTAGAAGTATTATCAAAGATTTTCAAACAATTTATCTATCTGTGACTGTTGGATTCAGGTGCACAGCAAGTTCTATCTCAGTAATAAGAACACACAAATTGGGCGCCTGGGTGGCTCAGTTGGTTAAGCGACTGCCTTCAGCTCAGGTCATGATCCTGGAGTCCCGGGATCGAGTCCCACATCGGGCTCCCTGCTCGGCGGGGAGTCTGCCTCTCCCTCTGACCCTCCCCCCTCTCATGTGCTCTCTCTCATTCTCTCTCTCTCAAATAAATAAATAAAATCTTAAAAAAAAAACACACACAAATTATAGAGTAGCCATATTTGGACACACGGTCAGATATAATCTAACAATGGACAAGATATTTGAAATCAGAACAGTCTTGGAAAATTCTAGACTTTCTAAAACATTCAGTTACATAAAAAAGATTGTGTGTGTGTGTGTGTGTGTGTGTGAGACTGTGCAGCTCTGTTTTATTTTTATTTATTTATTTATTTATTTTTTCTCCATGCAGAATGTGCCCTCTTCAATACCCATCACCAGGCTGACCCATCTTCCCACCCACCCAAGAACCCTCAGTTTGTTTCTCAGAGTCCATAGTCTCTCATGGTTTGTATCCCCCTCCAATTTCCCACCCTTCATTCTTCCCCTCCTGCTACCTTCTTCTTCTTCTTCTTTTTTTTTTTTTTTACATATAATGTATTATTTGTTTCAGATGTACAGGTCTGTGATTCAACAGTCTTACACAATTCACAGTGCTCACCATAGCACATATCCTCCCCAGTGTCTATCACCCAGCCACCCCATCCCTCCCACCCCCCACCACTCCAGCAACCC
>NW_027849827.1:0-2057 GCF_054177405.1 Leptonychotes weddellii
GGGAGTCTGCTTCTCCCTCTGACCCTCCTCCCTCTCATGCTCTCTGTCTCTTATTCTCTCTGTCTCAAATAAATAAATAAAATCTTTAAAAAAAAAAAAAGAAATCACCAGGAGACAGTCCATTCTTCTGCCTTCTCACAGAAAAGCGTCCTCCTGCACACCCTGGGGGAGTGCTCCACCAGCCACACATTTGGGAAATGATTTGGGATTCTCCGACCATGAAGGTGCCTTCCATATTTGCGATTGTGAAGACGGTTGCTAAAATTGTAGATATGTTTATTTATAACTCTTTTTTTCTTGGATTTTAAGATTTTTTTAAAAGATTTATTTATTTATTTGAGAGAGAGGAAGAGAGAAAGATAGCATGAATAGGAGGGGCAGAGGGAGAGGGAGAGAGAGTCTCAAGCAGACTCCACGCTGAGACTGGAGCCCAACTCCGGGCTCCATCTCACAACCCTGAGATCACGACCCGAGCCAAAATCAAGAGTCAGACGCTTAACCGACTGAGCCACCCAGTTGCCCCTAGATTTTAACATTCTTAAGAAGGAAAAAGGTGTTTTGAAATCCTTCGAAGATCTCAGCACCTCCCTCAGGTCATGCAGTTTGTGGTAGCTTCATACATATTTATTGACTGACTGACTGATTGAATGAGGGAGAGATAAAATACCACTGTCCTTGTGCACTCAGCCAGCTAAGTTTGCTCTTGACTCACTTGGAAAACACGTGGGAAGATGCCCATATCTGTGACACGTGGCCTGACTAGGAATTCAGTCCCTCTGTGTCCAGATGTGATCAGGGCTCCCTCCAAACAACATTTGCTGACTTTATGGCTGCACGTCCATGCCCCTTCTTTGTCAAATGTCATGATTTCTCCCCTCCTTACCTTCCATCAGGCCCCGGACCCATAGACAAGGCGTCATTTGTCTCTCAAAAAAGAGATTTCTGCATTCTCCTCTCTCCCCCAAGTGCAATTCTTGTAAGTGGCAGATTTCCTTTTTTTATTTAAATCTGAATTGTTTTTTCATAACGTATATTAAACTGACACCATCAGAAGAATTTAATTAGCTCAACAGCAAGAAGCAGAAAATGCAACTTAGTGATCAGCTCATGATTCTGGTCTGGTTACCACACTTTGGACTCTTAACTTTAGGTGACCCTGGCATCCTGGACACTGACTCGGTCTACGTGGGGATCCCTTTCTGACCAGTAAGGAAGGGGAGTTGTTTTAACCAGGGGCAGGCAGACCCCTGGACTGACTCCCGTCCAGCTCCAGTACTTACTAGCTTTCAGTCCTTCATGAGCACAATCCCCAAACCTTGCTGTATGACATTGAAACACCTGAATTCCCCGCTGGGCTCACTCCCCAGGAAATTTCTTCGCTGGTGTACTTTCCCTTGAATGGCAAGTCAGTGAACCTCCACACATACACGCATGCACACGCACACGCACACATATGTGCATGGGTACACGCATAGGTACATATATGTATATACATAAATCTACATTATATATGAGTGTATGTACATAATCACCATAGATTAATTCTGGCCATCTTTGCTCTACTGACCTGGTGTTAAAAGTAGAGTTAAGATGAAAGAATAATACATAATTTGCCATCCCAAAAATGTGCCTAATTTACCTCAAATAATGCAGGAAGCTTTCTTTTCTTTTCTTTTTTTTAAATTTTTTAATTCTTATGTTAATCCCCATACATTACATCATTAGTTTTAGATGTAGTGTTCCATGATTCATTGTTTGTGCATAACACCCAGTGCTCCATGCAGAACTTGCCCTCCTCAATACCCATCACCAGGCTAACCCATCCTCCCACCCCCTTCCCCTCTAGAACCCTCAGTTTGTTTTTAAGAGTCATCGTCTCTCATGGTTCGTCTCCCCCTCCGATTTCCCCCCCTTCATTCTTCCCCTCCCGCTACCTTCTTCTTCTTTTTTTTTTTTCATAACATATATTGCATTATTTGTTTCAGAGGTACAGATCTGAGATTCAACAGTCTTGCACAATTCACAGCGCTGACCAGAACACATACCCTCCCCAGTGT
>NW_027849828.1:0-261 GCF_054177405.1 Leptonychotes weddellii
TTTTTTTTAATGGAAAGATTTAAACACGCTCAAAAGTGGACAGAATGAACTCTTATTTTTTAAAAAAGATTTTATTTATTTGACAGAGAGACACAGCGAGAGAGGGAACACAAGCAGGGGGCAGTGGGAGAGGGAGAAGCAGGCTTCCCGCGGAGCAGGGAGCCAGATGTGGGGCTCGATCCCAGGACCCAGGGATCACGACCTGAGCCGAAGGCAGACGCTTAACAACTGGGCCACCCAGGTGCCCCATGAACTCTTATT
>NW_027849829.1:0-261 GCF_054177405.1 Leptonychotes weddellii
GTCTGGCTGCACAAATCCTGATGCTCGTTCAGGAAGATGAAGTGGATGCCTGAGTGCTGGAAACACATTATTGCATGTCTGGACTTCATCTTTGAGACAATTCTATCTTTATCTGACATCCAGAGGGACAATTGTTTCTAGAACTGAAAGGCAAGTGAGAGGCTATTGTGCAGGAAAATTGCTCATAAACAGAGAGAGAGGCTCGGTCCTCCCCCGTAGTCAGCACTGACTTCTGTGTGTGCAGATATGAGGAATGCTCAT
>NW_027849830.1:0-261 GCF_054177405.1 Leptonychotes weddellii
TTTGTTTTGTCTAATGTTGTTTAAACTTGAAAGTATTCCAGGGGTACCTGGCTGGCTTAGTCGGTAAAGCATGAGACTGTTGATCTTGGGGTTGTAAGTTCGAGGCCCACACTGAATGTAGAGATTATTTAAAAAAGAAAAAAAAAATCTAAAAAAAAAAAAGGCATTCCAGTTGTACATACACACTCATAATCAACTTGACATTTCTGGAGAATTTTTCCAGTGAATCAAATTAGTGTGAAAAGGTTTAGAAATGAAGAG
>NW_027849831.1:0-261 GCF_054177405.1 Leptonychotes weddellii
TTGAGGAGGGCAGGTTCTGCATGGAGCACTGGGTGTTGTGCACGAACAATGAATCATGGAATACTTCATCTAGAACTAATGATGTAATGTATGGGGATTAACATAAGAATAAAAAAAAAAAAGAAAGAAAAAAGAATTAGTCTATCAAATAATAACTACTTGCTGGATCCTACATTACATACACAACAGTATCAGAACAATACCTATACTACCACCAACAATAGGATTGTTAAAAAAGGGGTGCATGGGTGGCTCATTTGG
>NW_027849832.1:0-261 GCF_054177405.1 Leptonychotes weddellii
AAAATGGTTTCTGCAGCTGCTATTTTACATCTGAAGGGATGCAGAAACAGAAGTGGCTTCTGATTTATAATAGATGATAATACTCCTATTTATGTTTAGTACTCAAATCGAATTATTTTGGATGTTTAAGAAACGATGCATATGATTTTATCAGTACATCTTCAAAAATAGAACTATCTTACCGTGAACTCCACTGTTATGATGGATTCCTTTCCGGACTGGCAAAGAAAGAGGCTGGCACCGTGCATTCCTTAGGGTCTT
>NW_027849833.1:0-261 GCF_054177405.1 Leptonychotes weddellii
TTTTTTTTTTTTGATCCAAGGTTGTATTATTTATCAACCTTTGAAAAATCAGAAACTTCATTAAAAAAAAAAAAAAAAAACCCTAGATGTCTGGCTTCTCTTAAAATTGGGAGATTTAGCCACTCGAGATCTCTAGGTCCTGCTGGCACCTGCCCCTTTAGAGAAGCGTGCATTCCCTCTTTGCCACAGTCCCCACCCAGCCACATTTGCTAATTCTGCTCACCGGGCAACCACAGGCATTGGAGCCCGTTGCCCCGCCCC
>NW_027849834.1:0-261 GCF_054177405.1 Leptonychotes weddellii
AAGGGAATGTGTTAACATGACTCTTGGAAAGAGCACAGTTGAAATGCATGGTTTAGCATCTTACTGGAAACTGAATCTTAGCTCTTCACTTGACTTCTTTATGCCTCAGTGTAAGAGGAGAATTATAAAAATCAGTATTTCAGTTTATGGTAGTAGCTCTCTGCCTGACAGACAGTTGGCATAGATACATTATTTTGTATCTTATCACACATGTGTTTATAAATACATTATCTTTCTATTTTGTATGTACGTGCTTTTATA
>NW_027849835.1:0-261 GCF_054177405.1 Leptonychotes weddellii
GAGTTTTAATCAGGAAAGGATGCTGTATTTTGTCAAATGCTGTTTCTGTATCAATTGAGAGAACCATATGGCTCTTCTCTCTCCTCTTATTAATGTGTTCTATCACGTTGATTGATTTGCAAATGTTGAACCACTGTTGCATCCCAGGGATAAATCCCACTTGGTCGTGGTGGATGATCCTTTTAATGTATTTGGATCCAATTAGCTAGGATTTTGTTGAGGATTTTGGAATCCATATTCATCAGGGATATCGGTCTGAAA
>NW_027849836.1:0-261 GCF_054177405.1 Leptonychotes weddellii
TGCATTTTTATTTTGCACTGTGCCCAACAAATTATGTAGCCTGTCCTGCCTTTGAGCCATCGGGGAACAGGGGCTCCTTGAGCAGTGTCCAGATCCATCGAGAGCTTGGACAGGGTTCCTGGGCTGGAGACATACGAATGTATGCGTCAGCTGTTCATAGGTGGGGACAGAAGCTCTGGGCAGAGACGCACTCACTTCAGGAAAAGGTTTAGGATGACAAGAGGACACTCAAGGGTACTCATAGATGTGATATTCAGGTAG
>NW_027849837.1:0-261 GCF_054177405.1 Leptonychotes weddellii
TACAGTCTGTCATAGGTTGGGAAATGGTGGGATATTTTTAAAAATTTGATTTATACAGATTCTTTTTTTTTTTTAAAGATTTTTTATTTATTTATTTGAGAGAGAGAGAATGAGAGAGAGCGAGTACGTGAGAGGGGGGAGGGGCAGAGGGAGAAGCAGACTCCCCGCCGTGCAGGGAGCCCGATGCGGGACTCGATCCCGGGACTCCAGGATCATGACCTGAGCCGAAGGCAGTCGCTTAACCAACTGAGCCACCCAGGC
>NW_027849838.1:0-2057 GCF_054177405.1 Leptonychotes weddellii
TACTGACTGCCAGGGACCTAATCAATACAGACATTAGTAAGATGTTGGAACTAGAGTTCAGAATGATGATTATAAAGATACTACCTGGGCTTGAAAAAAGCATAGAAGATACTAGAGAATCCCTTTCTGGAGAAATAAGAGAACTAAAATCTAACCAAGTTGAAATCAAAAAGGCTATTAATGGGTGAAGTCAAAAATGGAGGCTTTCACTGCTAGGATAAATGAGGTATAAGAGAGAATTAGTGCTATAGAAGACCAAATGATAGAGAATAAAGAAGCTGAGAAAAAGAGAGATAAACAACTACTGGATCACAAGGGGAGAATTCAAGAGATAAGTGATAACCATAAAGCAAAACAACATTAGAATAATTGGGATCCCAGATGAAGAAGAAAGAGAGAGAGGTGCAGAAGGTATATTGGAGCAAATTATAGCAGAGAACTTCCCTAATTTGGGGAAGGAAACAGGCATCAAAATCCAGGAGGCACAGAGAACCCTCCTCAAAATCAATAAAAATAGGCCAACACCCTGACATCTAATGGTAAAATTCACAATTCTCAGAGACAAAGAGAAAATCCTGAAAGGAGCTTGGGACAAGAGTCTGTAACCTACAATGGTAGAAACATTAGATTGGCAACAGACCTATCCACAGAGACCTGGCAGCCCAAGAAGGACTGGCATGATATATTCAGAGCACTAAATGAGAAAAATATGCAGCCAAGAATACTATATTCAGCTAGGCTATCACCGAAAATAGAAGGAGAGATAGAAAGCTTCCAGGACAAACAAAAACTGAAAGAATTCGTGAACACCAAACCAGCCTTACAAGAAATATTGAAAGGTGTCCTCTAAGCAAAGAAAGAGCCTAAAAGTAACATAGACCAGAAAGTAACAGAGGCAATATACAGTAACAGTCACCTTACAGGCAATACAATGGCACTAAATTCATATCTTTCAATAGCTACCCTGAATGTAAATGGGCTAAATGCCCAATCAAAAGACACAGGCTATCATATTGGATAAAAAAACAAGACCCATTGATATGCTGTCTACAAAAGACTCATTTTAGACTCAAAGACACCTCCAGATTTAAAGTGAGGGGGTGGAGAACCATTAACCATGCTAATGGACATCAAAAGAAAGCTGGGGTAGCAATTCTTATATCAGACAAATTAGATTTTAAACCAAAGCATATAATAAGAGATGAGGAAGGACACTACATCATACTTAAAGGATCTATCCAACAAGAAGATCTAACGATTGTAAATATCTATGCCCCTAACATGGGAGCAGCCAATTATATAAGCCAATTAATTACAAAATCAAAGAAACACATCGACAATAATACAATAAGGCAAGGGAAACAAAAACAAAAATGAACTTTTGGGACTTAAGATAAAAAGCTTCTGCACAGCAAAGGAAACAGTCAACAAAACAAAGAGGCAACCCACAGAATGGGAGAAGATTTTTGCAAATGACACTATAGATAAAGGGCTGATATCCAAGATCTATAAAGAACTTCTCAAACTCAACACCCAAAAAACAAATAATCAACTCAAAAAATGGACAGAAGACATGAACAGACACTTTTCAAAAGATGACATACAAATGGCTAACAGACATGAAAAAATTATTCATCATCATTAACCATCAGGGAAATTCAAATCAAAACCACATTGAGATACCAACTTACACCAATTAGAATGGCAAAAATTGATAAGGCAAGAAACAACAAATGTTGGAGAGGTTGTGGAGAGAGGGGAACCCTCTTACACTGTTGGTGGGAATGCAAATTTATATAGCCACTTTGGAAAACAGTGTGGAGGTGCCTCAAAAAATTAAAAATAGAGCTACCCTGTGACCCAGCAATTGCACTCCTGGGTATTTACCCCAAAGACACAGATGTAGTGAAAAGAAGGGCCATATGCACCCCAATGTTCATAGCAGCAGTGTCCGCAATAGCCAAACTGTGGAAAGAGCCGAGATGCCCTTCAACAGATGAATGGATAAAGAAGATGTGGTCCATAAAGACAATGGAATATTACTCAGCCATCAGAAA
>NW_027849839.1:0-261 GCF_054177405.1 Leptonychotes weddellii
CTAATTTATATTAGCCTTTCAACTTCTCATCTTAGAGTTTGGTGTTTGCTAGTTAATTCGATGCACACTTTATCCTCACACGCTCTTACATGTGCGGACCTAAGTGTCCTATTGTGAATCCCCTGCCTATCAGACACCCACAGGCTGGACCCAGGTAACTCTGGAGTGGCTTGGTGACTCGGTGAATCAGGCTGTGGTCAAAGGGATGGCCAGGTCTCAGGCTCCATCTCTGTGTTCCATAACAAGACAGGAAAGGTGTCT
>NW_027849840.1:0-261 GCF_054177405.1 Leptonychotes weddellii
GATACTTATATTGCAATATGATTATCACCACAGCATTAGCTAACACCTCTATCACATTACAAATTTACCATTTTCTTTTTGTGCTGACAATATTTAAGATCTACTCTCTTAGCAATTTGAGGATACAATACAGTACTGTTAACTATAATCACAATGCTGTACACTAGATCCCCAGAATTAAATGTGTATTTTTTTTTTTAAAGATTTTATTTATTTATTTGACAGAGAGAGACACAGCGAGAGAGGGAACGCAAGCAGGAG
>NW_027849841.1:0-261 GCF_054177405.1 Leptonychotes weddellii
CGCCTGGGTGGCTCAGTTGGTTAAGCGACTGCCTTCGGCTCAGGTCATGATCCTGGAGTCCCGGGATCGAGTCCTGCATCGGGCTCCCTGCTCAGCAGGGAGTCTGCTTCTCCCTCTGACCCTCCTCCCTCTCATGCTCTCTGTCTCTCATTCTCTCTCTCTCAAATAAATAAATAAAATCTTTAAAAAAAAAAAAAAAACTAATGATGTAATGTATGGTGATTAACATAACATAATAAAATTAAATTAAAAAAACAATAA
>NW_027849842.1:0-261 GCF_054177405.1 Leptonychotes weddellii
GCTCACTCTCTCTCTCAGATAAACAAATAAAATATTTTTTTTAAGTTTAAAAAAATGAGTTCAAAAAAAAAAAATGAGTTCAGAGGTAAGATTATTAAGAATTTTAAGACCGAGACAGTGGAACAGTTAAACTAAGTGCAGGTCCCTTCTGAGCGTAGGACCTGTCTGAAAGCACAGGTTGCATTCCCATGAAGGTGGCTCTGATGACCACTGCTATTTTGCATTGCTCTGGAAGCTCTGGTGAGGGGCAGAGGGGAAGAA
>NW_027849843.1:0-261 GCF_054177405.1 Leptonychotes weddellii
TGGGCCACCCGTCTCTCCAGCTCCAGGCTCGTGCATGCTCTCCACTCCTGGCTACTTGGTGTGGGTATTTCTCCGAACTGGGAGGATAACCCTCCCTTTCCTGCCCTCGGGGCTGTGAGCAGGGTCGAGGAGGCTGCACCCCCACAAGGCCCCACACCCAACGGGGCACCGCTCCCGTCACAGATGTTCAGGTGGACACAACTGAAGTGTCTGGAGGAAGAGCTTCTTGTTCGGATTTTCCCAAGCGCACGGCCGGGCTGG
>NW_027849844.1:0-261 GCF_054177405.1 Leptonychotes weddellii
TAGAACTAATGATGTAATGTATGGGGATTAACATAAGAATAAAAAAAAATGAAAAAAAATGAAAAAAAAAAAAAAGAGAAACAGAGAATAGCAAATGTGATGAGGAGTTAGAGAAATTGGAACCCTTGTACACTGTTGGTAGGAATGTAAAAATGGTACAGCTGTTTTGGAAATAGTATAATGGTTTCTTAAAAAATTAAACATAGAATTATCATATGATCCAACAATTCCACTTCTGGGTATATACCCAAAGACAAGAAA
>NW_027849845.1:0-261 GCF_054177405.1 Leptonychotes weddellii
AGTGAGGCGCTCCAGGGTCACTTTCGGGATATCGCCAGGCCCATGGCTCCCTGTGCAGCTCCTCAGCGAATCACGGCCCTCCTATCAATTCCCGTTACAACATTAGCATCGTCCTTACCAACAGTACCTCCGACCTCATGGGTCTAACGTGCTGGCCGCTTGCTTTTAAAAATGTGTTAAACGCATCCACATGTGACAACGACTGAACAGTGAGCGAACGCACGGCTGAGTTTAGTCCTCAGTCCCCCCCACCCAAGAGGC
>NW_027849846.1:0-261 GCF_054177405.1 Leptonychotes weddellii
AGTGATGTAGAAGGTAAACCTGTTACATAAAAGCACTGGAGCGTGTGTGTGTGTGTGTGTGTGTGTGTGTGTGTGTGTGTGCGCCCCCACACCCCCAACCCCTTGGAGGAGAGGGCAGCCCGTGTTCTGACAGCCTTTGGCAGGGCCAAGGCACCAGAACGTTCTCTCTGTCACTAGAGTCAATGCCTCTCCTTGGGTGCAGCCCCAGGCTTGCCCTTGTGGGAAATGAACCTCCTCTTGGAAGATACATTTGGAGTCAGA
>NW_027849847.1:0-261 GCF_054177405.1 Leptonychotes weddellii
GAACACTACATCTAAAACTAATGATGTAATGTATGGGGATAATATAAGAATAAAAAATTTTTAAAAAAAGTAGGTAATTAATCTTTTGGGAAGTTCACATGAATCAGATCTGGTAAACAAAGTTTAGGAGCTTGGTCTCATTGACCTTCTTTCTTAAAGTAGTTGACTTTACTGAGATGCAGCAGGTTGTGGGGTGGGCGGGGGGGGTCACTCTAACACATTAATACAGAGAGGACCCCTACTTTCCAGATTAGGGCCAGA
>NW_027849848.1:0-261 GCF_054177405.1 Leptonychotes weddellii
TAATGAGGTTAGCTGTTTCCCTTTCAGGGACCCCTCCACACCTTCCAGACTTCCTCTTTGATCCCTTCCCACATACCAACACAATGCTGTATTCCAAAACAAATCACTACTAAAACTAAGAGAAGTAAATAATCCTGACAGGCTAGTGGTGACAATCTTGTCCCAAAGAAATCCAGTCTTTTTTTTGTTTTGTTTTGTTTTGTTTTGTTTTTAATTTTTTATTGTTATGTTAATCACCATACATTACATCATTAGTTTTTG
>NW_027849849.1:0-2056 GCF_054177405.1 Leptonychotes weddellii
GGTTGAAAAAGCCAACTGTTCCCGTATTCTGAACCGATATTAAAACTTGCATGGCTTATTATACACATTTATTTGCTTCCTAAGTTTGGATGGTAAGAGTGATCATGGCCGTGGCCCATGTGATAGGTACATGTTTATCTCCTGGATAGCATGTCACTAGAGTTTAAATACTGAGGAATTTCCTAGAAATCTATGCAAATCCATTAAGTTTCTTGTCAACCATCAATCAACAAACAATTGATGATATAAAATGAGATAATATGTTTAATGTATGATGATTAAATGTTATAATCAAAGATTCATAATGTCAATTATCATATGTAACAGACATATAAAACTCAAACCTCTATGGCCAGAGTTCAATTCTCCTCCCTAACAGCATGTTTATTATTAACCTTCTTTTATTAATTATCCCTATCCTACTTGCCATAGCATTTCTTACACTAATTGAATGAAACGTTTTAGGTTATCTACAACTCCATAAAACCAAACATCATCAACCCTTAGGGCCTGTGACAACCTGTCATTGATGCTGTCAAACTATTCATTAAAAACCACTATGACTAGTATGTCATCAATACCCAGATTTATTATTGCACCAATCCTAGCCCTCACTTTAGCCCTAACAATATGAATTCCATTACTGTTGGGGAAGGTCATCAGAAGATGTGACCATTGGTTGACCAGTGAGCTGGACCCCAGCACTTAGAGGCTCCACATCCCCTCTCCTGTCCTTGGAATGTAGGTTTCTACTTGCCTTTTTCATCACCAGAGGCTTCTCCAAAGGCAGCATAGCCTTGAGAGAATGATGAGAACACCTACACAGTATACATGACTGAACCCAGTTTGGGCCTCTTTATAAATTTTTAAGATTTGGCAGGCAGGTGCGGGGATCTATTCATCTTGTAGCCCCGCAAGACAAGTCTCATATGTAAGTTCCTTTGCTTATTAAAACTGCCACCTACCAATCTGGAGTGGCCTGACTCTTCAGTCTTTCCCCGCCCTCCAAGTACAGGGGCCAGTTTCAGATGAGCCCAGGGAAGCTGATGAGGAGCTTGTCAACCAGCAATCAGTGAGTCAGCCAGGAGACTGAAGAAATGGACCTTGGGAATGAGACACCCATGGGAGGAAAACTCAAGTTGGCCATCAACCTCTATGTGGGGAGGGGTGACCCATATGTCAGATGCCTGTGGATCACCGCATGAGTACGAGGATGCCCCAAAAATGCCAGCCAGTCTCATGCATTTGTTGGAGGAACCACACAGAGCTCACTGTGGCAGACAAGGGAAGTGAACGGTAGCTGCAGCGAGCTGGCCTCTACTGTGGCCACTTTGGCTGGAGGCTGAAGCTCAAGTTTGAAAGTTAGAGGAAGAGCTGAGATTAGAGAAGGAAGTGGTTGTGTCCACTACTCTGCGAGCTTCGGGGCTGGCAGAGCAGATGGCAGACCAGGATCATAAGTTAGAGGCTTCAGCGCGCAGTTCTGCAAAGGTAGAAGGGTCCAAAATGCCTCAGATTAAGATCCAGGCACTTGTGACAGAGCCTGATTAGGACGCCAAGAGCTAGCAATCCCTGGGAAAGTGATGAGAATGAAGAAGAGGATGTTGTGTTGATTGAAATGCTCCATGACTTCTGACCCCTAATACAAAGGAAAATTTTAAATAGTTATTGCCCCATAACTCCTAGGAGAAAACTTGCATTCTTTCTCTGTCCCCTGAAGTTGCAAATCTTATCATGTCTTTGAAGTGTATCCTGGTTACCCAGGAGATAACCAAAATACTGCCCACAGAGACTGACAAAAGCGTGGGGTGTGGGAGGGCTTTATAAAATACAGACTGCCGTAGGATTTCCCTTGCCCCAAATCCAGTCTCCAGCCTCCACAAGATCACGAGTATCAGTCACAAGCCATGTGAGTGGATACCAGACTCACATCTAGAGTCTGGGAATACAAGCTGAATGGATATAGAAAGTTGCAGAAGGTTTGTGGAAAAAGAACATTGAGAAAGGAATTTTATGTGTAGTCAAGCTATAATTGGAATGAATTTATGTAATTTAAACA
>NW_027849850.1:0-261 GCF_054177405.1 Leptonychotes weddellii
ACTCTCCATTGTATTTAGGATGCTTACTTTATTTGAAAATGAATATTTAGATATTATGTTCAAAAACAGTCTTCTTGTCACTAATAATGTTGCCATTACTGATGTTATAATGACTAGAGATGATCGTATGCAGCTTACCCTATAATCTTTGTTCAGACACATATTCAGCAATGACAGAAATGAGAGTGATTTGCTCTTTAAATAGGCTGAAGCTGAACTGAATCTATAAAGCAGAATTTGGCCAAATTGTGAGACCAACAT
>NW_027849851.1:0-261 GCF_054177405.1 Leptonychotes weddellii
CTCCTTTTTTATTCCCTGTGGGCCCAGGCCCCCACCAGGCAGAAAAGGTCACTGATACTGGGGGTAGAGGTCGGGGGCACCTGCTTCCTTGCCACCGTACCTGGGTTAGGATAGAGCCCTGACCCCAGCCCATGACCAAGAGAACAGGGCCAATTACCCCATTGCATCGATGGGAACTCAGTGTCCAAGGGGAAGCCCATAGTCACCCAGGAGTCAGGAGTGTGGATGGAATGAAGCCTGGGAAAACCCAAGAGCAGAGCT
>NW_027849852.1:0-261 GCF_054177405.1 Leptonychotes weddellii
TCTTTTTGTCCATTTGTTTGCAGTCCTTCCATTCCATTGCATTTAAGTATGTAATTTAACAAGGATTACTAAGGAGACTCAAGCCCACATTGAAATGTACTAATACTGGGGCCATACAGTTGAGAAAGAAAGACTCTTTTTTATTTATTTATTTATTTATTTTTTAGTATTTTTTTTTCTAGTTCTACCTCTTTTTTTTCTTATTCTTATGTTAATCCCCATACATTACATCATTAGTTTTAGATGAAGTGTTCCATGATT
>NW_027849853.1:0-261 GCF_054177405.1 Leptonychotes weddellii
GTTTGTCGAGACCTTCTGTTCGATAAGGAGTGGATTCTGTCACTGTGTCCATTTTCCTTCTTAAGGATGTTCCTGTGGGCTTTGATAGCATACTCACACAATACACATGTGTGCCTTTCGTGCTCCTGAGCCTCTTGGGCACGGGTCTGCCAAGCCATCGTTAATATGTAACTCAGTGCACCTTTGGGAGGAAAGTCACAAAAATAAAGGAGCCAAGCTTCCTTTTCATGTGAACTCAGGAACCTCACCATACACTTGTGT
>NW_027849854.1:0-261 GCF_054177405.1 Leptonychotes weddellii
GGTGGCTCAGTTGGTTAAGCGACTGCCTTCGGCTCAGGTCATGATCCTGGGGTCCCTGGATCGAGTCCCGCATCGGGCTCCCTGCTCGGCGGGGAGTCTGCTTCTCCCTCTGACCCTCCTCCCTCTCATGCTCTCTGTCTCTCATTCTCTCTGTCTCAAATAAATAAATAAAATCTTTAAAAAAAAAAAAAAAAAAAGAATACAAGTCTCTAAAGATTGTCTGGCTTGGCCAAATATTAGCAGTAAGATATTGGACAAATT
>NW_027849855.1:0-261 GCF_054177405.1 Leptonychotes weddellii
GGCTAATGCCATTCAATTTCCCCACCCCATTGCCTTCCAATTCAGGATCAAGTTCAGACTCTGTCATGGCCAACTGGGCCCCTAATGGTCTTGCCTCTCTCAGCCTCTCCAACTCAATCAGTCTCCCACCATGTCTGTGCCGCCGTGCAACCCACCCACTACCCCTTCTACACCCCCCTCAGGCTCTTCTTCGTGCCTGTGCTCTTTGCTCCTCCCAGATTGCCCTTCTCTGAGTTCACGTAGAGAAATTTGTACACGTCC
>NW_027849856.1:0-261 GCF_054177405.1 Leptonychotes weddellii
TTAATGTGCTGTTGTATTTGAGAATTTTTTGCTTCTGTATTTATTAGGAATATTGGTCTCTACTTTTCTCTTCTTGTGGTATGTTTGGCTACATTATAATGGTAATTCTGGCCTCAGAAAGAGTTTGGACATGTGCCTCTCTCTTCAGTTTTGTGGGACAGTTTGAGAAAAGTGAATATCAATTCTTGTTTAAATGTTCAGCAGAACTTACTAGTAAAGTCATCTAGTCCAGTCCTTTTTTTTTATTACTATTATTGAGAA
>NW_027849857.1:0-261 GCF_054177405.1 Leptonychotes weddellii
CAGCGAGAGAGGGAACACAAGCAGGGGGAGTGGGAGAGGGAGAAGCAGGCTTCCCGCCAAGGAGGGAGCCTGATGCGGGGCTCGATCCCAGGACCCCGGGACCATGACCTGAGCTGAAGGCAGACGCTTAACTGACTGAGCCACCCAGGCACCCCAGAGAGAAAATATCTTAATGAACACTGGTTTTGTTCCACTGAGGGGCAACTAGCCTGATGCAGCCGAGTGGCAAACGCAACACTGGAAGTTAAGACACTGAGGCCC
>NW_027849858.1:0-261 GCF_054177405.1 Leptonychotes weddellii
TTTAACTATTTTTTTTTAAGATTTTATTTATTTATTTGAGAGAGAGAATGAGATAAAGAGACAGAGCATGAGACGGGGGAGGGTCAGAGGGAGAAGCAGACCCCCTGCCGAGCAGGGAGCCCGACGCGGGACTCGATCCCGGGACTCCAGGATCATGACCTGAGCCGAAGGCAGTCGCTTAACCGACTGAGCCACCCAGGCGCCCCCACCAGGGAAGTTTTATTTATTTATTTATTTATTTATTTTTATTATTTATTTATT
>NW_027849859.1:0-2056 GCF_054177405.1 Leptonychotes weddellii
TTGATTTTGAGGGGGGGTTCTCTGTGCCTCCTGGATTTTGATGCCTGTTTCCTTCCCCAAATTAGGGAAGTTCTCTGCTATAATTTGCTCCAATATACCTTCTGCCCCTCTCTCTCTTTCTTCTTCTTTGGGGATCCCGATTATTCTAATATTGTTTCATCTTATGGTATCACTTATCTCTCGAATTCTGCCCTCATGATCCAGTAGTTGTTTATCTCTCTTTTTCTCAGCTTCTTTATTTTCCATCATTTGGTGTTCAGTATCACTAATTCTCTCTTCTGCCTCATTTATCCTAGCAGTTAGAGCCTCCATTTTTGATTGCACCTCATTAATAGCCTTTTTGATTTCGACTTGGTTAGATTTTAGTTCTTTTATTTCTCCAGAAAGGGATTCTCTAGTGTCTTCTATGCTTTTTTCAAGCCCACCTAGTATCTTTATAATCATTATTCTAAACTCTGGTTCTGACATCTTACTAATGTCCATATTGATTAGGTCCCTGGCAGTCAGTACTGCCTCTTCTTCTCTTTTTTGAGTTGAGTTTGTCCATCTTGTCATTCTGTCCAGAGAAGAATAGAAGAACAAGAGAACAAAATACTAAAGTGGCAACAGCGACCCCAGAGAAATATACACTAAACAAATCAGAAGAGAGACCCAAAACTGGGAGGAAAAAGAAGAATTTAATCAGACAGTTGAGCAGAATAGAGCAATACACTGGATTCTGTATATTTTGGTCTGTTTTTTAGAAAACTAGATCCCAAAGGTATAAAGAAAGAAAAACTTATATATGTACAAAAGTAAAATTAAATACAATGAAAGGATAGAATGTAACTGTAAAAATGGAAATTAAAAGACAAGAAAATTAAAAGAGAAAAAGAACAACAACAATAATAAAAAAAAGAAAGGATATAAACAGGTGAACAGAACAGAGCAATACACTAACTCCTGAGTGTATTTTGGTCAGTTTGTTAGAGGAAACTACATCTCAAAATTGTAAAGAAAGAAACACTTCTATATACAAAAATAAAATTAAATACATTGAAAGGATAGAATGTAACTGTAAAGATGAAAATTAAAAAGAATTGAACAAAAAAAAAGGAAGAAGAAAAAAAAGAGAATATGATCAGGCAGGTGAATAGAACAGAGCCATATACTAGATTTTTGGTGTATTTTGGTCTGTTAGAAGAAACTGCATCCCAAAATTTTAAAGAAAGAAAACTTAAATAAAATTAAATACAATGAAGGGATAGAATGTAAATGCAAAAATGAAAATTAAAAGAGATTTTAAAAAGGGGTTGATAAAATAAGTTTGTTGAAAAGGGGAGAAGAAAAATTAAAAAAAATAAAGAAAATTAAAAAAATTAAAGTTGAAAGATTAAAGAATCATGGGGAAAAAGCTATGACTTCTATGTGCAGTATTCCCCTAGTGCTGGAGTTCTGCCGTTCTCATTGATCAGTAAACTTGGTCTTGGCTGGCTGTTCTCGCTGATCTTCTGGGGGAGGGGCCTGTTGCAGTGATTCTCAAATGTCTTTGCCCTGGGCGGAACTGAACCACCCTTGCCAGGGGCCAGGCTAAGTAAGCTGCTCTGGTTTGCTCTATGTGGCTTTTGTTCCCTGAAGGCTTTCTCCGTGCAGCTTTAGAGGACAAGAATGAAAATGGTGGCTTCCCAGTCTCTGGCCCTGGAGGAGCCAAGAGCCCGGGGCCCCACTCCTCAGTGATCCCTCAGTTTTCTCTCTCTCCCTGGTCTCCCGCCGCACTCTGTGCTTCTCTGGCCTGTGACCAAGCGTTTCTATCTCAGGCACGTGACCCCTTGGAGTTTCCAAACCCAGCAGATTCCTGCAGCGCACTCCCAGGCTGCTCCTCCCAGGGGAGGAAGTAGGGTCTCCTCGGTTCTGCCAGGGATCTCAGTTTATAGCTACGGTGAACTGAGAGCCCACTCCTGGGTTCACTCTTTGCAGCCAGCTTCCCTGCTCTGATACCCGGGAGCTCTGCCACACCTCAGGCACCCCTGGTCTTTCTGTGACCCTGAGGATCCTGAGACCCACTGTCCCAGCGAGG
>NW_027849860.1:0-261 GCF_054177405.1 Leptonychotes weddellii
ATTATTTTAGTAGTTTTTCAGTTGGTGTGCTCTAGGTTTTGTAAATGTGCCATTATTTTGCAAAAAAAAAAAAATTATGTCATTTTTGTTTATTCCTTTCTAATATTTGTCTTAATTTGTTGGCTCGAGAACTTCAAAATTATGTCATATAATAGAATTATGTTGTGTAATCCTTGTCTTATCCCTGATGTTTACAGTGCGTTTCAGCTAGACATTTTTTATCCTACTATTTAGTATGATAACATTTAATATTTAAACATA
>NW_027849861.1:0-261 GCF_054177405.1 Leptonychotes weddellii
AAATATATATAATATTTATATAATATATAAATATTTATATAATATTTATATTATATATATTAATATTATATAATATTTAATATTCTCCCTACACCCGGAATTTATATATATTTCTTTGACAAAGATGTATATAGGGCAATTAAAAGAAAATGATCATTAACTAGTGAAACAAACAAAAAACCCAGAGTCTCTTTTTTTTTAAAATTTTATTATGTTATGTTAATCACCATACATTACATCATTAGTTTTTGATGTAGTGTT
>NW_027849862.1:0-261 GCF_054177405.1 Leptonychotes weddellii
GATTGGGAGGCCGTCATTTTCACTCTCAGCCTCCAAAGCTGTACGGAAAGCTTGCAGGGAACAAAAGCTCCCGAGAGCAAACCCGAGCAGATTACTTAGCCCAGACCGGGCAAGGGCAGGGCAATTCCGCCTCAGCAAAGACATTTGGGAACCATGGCAAGATCTCCCCAGAAGATCAGCGAGAACAGCCAGCCAAGACCGAATTTACCCATCAATGAGAATGGCAGAACTTCAGCATTAGGGGAATACTTTACCATGATT
>NW_027849863.1:0-261 GCF_054177405.1 Leptonychotes weddellii
CAGTCTGTCATAGGTTGGGAAATGGTGGGATATTTTTAAAAATTTGATTTATACAGATTCTTTTTTTTTTTTTTAAAGATTTTTTATTTATTTATTTGAGAGAGAGAGAATGAGAGAGAGCGAGTACGTGAGAGGGGGGAGGGGCAGAGGGAGAAGCAGACTCCCCGCCGTGCAGGGAGCCCGATGCGGGACTCGATCCCGGGACTCCAGGATCATGACCTGAGCCGAAGGCAGTCGCTTAACCAACTGAGCCACCCAGGC
>NW_027849864.1:0-261 GCF_054177405.1 Leptonychotes weddellii
GGCCCCGAGTGGAGACAGTTCTGATGTAAAGAAGGGACACTGTGTGGCGCCCCAAGGTCACAGGCGAGGGAGAGCAGATAGAGTAGACATGCTCTCCCATGGGAGAGGGGCTGTCCTCACCAGAGTGCAGACAGATCCAGAGAATTGGAATTTGCTTGATGGCTTCCCCCCTAAAATCACAGGGGTTGAAAGGGTTGAAGGGGTGCGGCGGTGTCTGCCCTGCAAGACAGCACGTACCCCAGGTCAGCCCCCCGTCTTGGG
>NW_027849865.1:0-261 GCF_054177405.1 Leptonychotes weddellii
AAAATGGTTTCTGCAGCTGCTATTTTACATCTGAAGGGATGCAGAAACAGAAGTGGCTTCTTATTTATAATAGATGATAATACTCCTATTTATGTTTAGTACTCAAATCGAATTATTTTGGATGTTTAAGAAACGATGCATATGATTTTATCAGTACATCTTCAAAAATAGAACTATCTTACCGTGAACTCCACTGTTACAATGGATTCCTTTCCGGACTGGCAAAGAAAGAGGCTGGCACCGTGCATTCCTTAGGGTCTT
>NW_027849866.1:0-261 GCF_054177405.1 Leptonychotes weddellii
CCCCTCTCATGCTCTCTCTATCTCATTCTCTCTCTCAAATAAATAAATAAAATCTTTAAATAAAAAAAAAAAAGATGATCTGGTTACAAGAAATAGAAACTGCCTGGAGAACTTAAGCAGAAAAAAAAAAAGAATGTGGGAAGAAGATAGGGCAACTCACACAATGGAACAAAATGTGGACCAGGCTCAGGAAGGGCAGGGACTAGAGCAACCCCAGAGAAAAAGAGAAGCAGCATCTACCTGATGAATGGTCAGTTCAGG
>NW_027849867.1:0-261 GCF_054177405.1 Leptonychotes weddellii
AGATTTACAAATAGAGAGCATGTGCCCACATGCGAGTGAGGGGAGGGTCAGAGGGAGAAGGAGAGAGAATCTCAAGCATATTCCCCGCTGAGCTCAGAGCTGGATGTGGGCTTGACCTCATGACCCTGAGATCATGACCTGAGCCAAACTCAAGAGTCAGACGCTTAACTGACTGAGCCACCCAGGCTCCCCAGGTTCTGCCTAAATTTTAAATGATGAAAAATAACCTACAAAAGTGTCACATTAGATCTAAAAAAAAAA
>NW_027849868.1:0-261 GCF_054177405.1 Leptonychotes weddellii
GAACAGCAGGATCATGGTCATCGCGAAGCTTGCTTGTCTGCCCATTCCAGGCAGAATTTTATGTGTTTGAGCACTTTATTCATGTGGGTAAACTTCTGATATTATTTTAAAATTAGGGAACCTAGCAAGAAAACCAAGATGGAATTTATTTTATCAGTTTTCTCCTATAAAAATGAACTTCTGGCATACTTGTGTAAGGGTATATGGTGCTTTACTGGTTAGAATTTAAAATGGTAATTAGAGTAAATGGATATTTTTTTT
>NW_027849869.1:0-261 GCF_054177405.1 Leptonychotes weddellii
TTTTTAAAGATTACATGTATTTATTTGAGAGAGAGAGGACGAGCAAGGGGAGAGATAGTGGGGGGGAGAGACAGTGGGAGAGGGAGAAGCATACACCCTGCTGAACTGGGAGCCCAATGCGGGGCTCGATCCCACGACCCTGGGATCATGACCTGAGCCGAAGGCAGATGTTTAACCAACTGAGCCACCCAGGTGCCCCGTAATTTTTTTTAAGTTGGAAGAGTCTTCGGCATGAGGGAGTAGCTTTTTTTTTCTTTTAAA
>NW_027849870.1:0-2056 GCF_054177405.1 Leptonychotes weddellii
CCCCCCCCCCACCAGTCGTCTCAATGCAGGTGCCCCTCCACGAGGCTTGAGCCTGAGGTCCTGGGCCCTTCCCTTTCCTGGTCTGAACCCTCTCTTCCCCTTCCATCCCGACCCGCTGGCAGACTCACCCGCTCAAGTACTATTTCCTCATACTTGAACATGCCGTCGCTGCCATTCACCTACAGGGGAAGACACAGGCACTTCCATGAGTGCTTCCTGCCCTCTCCCCGACCCCCACCCATCTGCCCCCGATCAACCCGCTCCTCCCCCACCCCCCAAGAGTAGCAGCCCGAATTGACCCCAGGACACCTCTTGGCCACAAATGGGGACAGGCTGACCCTGCGGAGGCCACACCCCTCCCTCACTTCCAGCCATGTCAGGCCGACCCCATTTAGCCCAGATCAATTGTCTGGGACTGAGCCAGCCAGTGGTGCACTCACTGAGAGGCTGGGCTCCAGGGCCTCGGGGTTCTCTTAGGAGGGGTGCAGCGCTGGCCTAAGGGGGATGGCGGAAATGGAACATGGTAGGCAAACCACAGCACACCTAGCATCCATGGGTGCACACCCAGTGGCCCCGATGGGGACCTATTCCCCTCCTGGACCGTAGCTCTCCCTGACTTAGGGATCACAGACTCCCACCATGTCCGGACTGGTAGGACAGCAGACACCATCTTGTCCAACCGCCCTCCTGTGACAGACGGTGTGACACTGAGGCCCAGAGAGGACACAGGTTGCAAACCCCAGAGCGCACTGGGGGTTAAGTGGTGGAGCAGGGGTTAGAACCGGGATCTCCAGGTGCTCTTTTGACTAAATCAAGCTGCCAAGGCCACGGGTGTTTTGGCCACTCACCCCCTTCCCCAGCAGACCTCATGAGAAAAGGAAAGGCCACCCTTCAGAATACCCCCAGGAACCCTCCCTCTGTATCTCCTCTGTGTCCCCAGGAACCCGATTCTTCAAACGGGCGGAAGGAGTCAAAGTCCGAATCCATTTTCTACCAAGGGGCTTTTGATCCTGAACTCTTTGTGTTTCCCAGCAGAAAAAGCCGGGGTAGGATCTGGGTGGGAGTCAGAGGCAAAGCCAGGGGCGGGATGGAAGCGGAGTGGACAAGGCTCCCCAGGAGGGAGAAGCTCATGACCCATGGCCTGACTGGCAGCAGAGTCCCTGGCCTTCAGTATACAGCAGCCAAGGGAGGAGAGGCAAGGGAAGGGGATGGAAGCAAGCATTGTTCTGAGCAACCCACAGAACTGGCCTCCCAGACAAGACATACTTGTGGCCATTGTCAAGTGAAAATGTGAGTGTGGGCAGACAAGTAGTCCCTGCTCCCTGGCTCCCACTCTCATCCCCAAGAATGGAGGAACTCCCTTGCCTCTCTCCCCAGGTATCCCAGCCCCCCTCCTCCATCTTTCTCTGGCTGCATTGTCCCTTTCCTGACCCCTGGTGTCCTCCTCTGAAGGGAGCTGCAAACCTAGGGTGGGGGCTCCTTCGTATGCCCTGCTCTACTCCCCCCCACTCCATTGCAGCTTTGGCTTGGAGAAACAGAGAAGGCAGGCAGGGGGGCGGGGGCGGGCTGGCGAGTCATGTCTCCACCTTTTCAGGGCCTGACCCCAGGACTTTATGCCCCGCAGCCCTGGGAGTTGGTGGGAGGACCCCGGCTGCAGCCCCACTCTGGGCCCTGATCCCACGGGGAAGAACCCCCGACGGCTTTTCAGAGCCCCAAAACCAAAACGGCTGCCTGAAGTAACATGCAACAGACACGCAGGCAAAAGGACACCCATGCGGCTCTCTATGCATCTGGTGTACCATGTGTGCCCACATGTGATAAGTAAGCCATGCTTCCATCTCAGCTCCAGCGAGAACCAGAGGCTCCAGCCTCCCGCTGCCCCGCTCAGGGACCCTGCTCCCTGAGCCGGGGGCCATCTGGGCTCAGCCCTGGCAAAGAAACCTTGACCAACTGGCCCAGCCTTGGGACTGGCACCTGTCTGCCAGTTGAGCAGGATAAGCCTGAGAGAGTGTTTGCAAGGGTAGGGCCCCAGGATACGGGGGGGGGGGGGGGGGGG
>NW_027849871.1:0-261 GCF_054177405.1 Leptonychotes weddellii
GGCCCTCCGGCACTGGGGCACAATGGGGATGTTAACCCCAGCAGTTTTAATGTCAGTCTCTCGTGGTCTTAATTGTGAAGCCTAGGACAGGCTGCTCAATACTCCGTCGGATATGACCTCTAAATGATGACAAGATTGGCCAGGCCAAATACAACTGGAAAGCTGGACTTTTATAGACTGAGAGATTTTCTGAATATTTCTAAGATGGTGTCTCCAATTAAACTTTCACCACTCCCATCGTTCAAATAGGAGCTGTTCCCT
>NW_027849872.1:0-261 GCF_054177405.1 Leptonychotes weddellii
GAACAGCAGGATCATGGTCATCGCGAAGCTTGCTTGTCTGCCCATTCCAGGCAGAATTTTATGTGTTTGAGCACTTTATTCATGTGGGTAAACTTCTGATATTATTTTAAAATTAGGGAACCTAGCAAGAAAACCAAGATGGAATTTATTTTATCAGTTTTCTCCTATAAAAATGAACTTCTGGCATACTTGTGTAAGGATATATGGTGCTTTACTGGTTAGAATTTAAAATGGTAATTAGAGTAAATGGATATTTTTTTT
>NW_027849873.1:0-261 GCF_054177405.1 Leptonychotes weddellii
TTAATGTGCTGTTGTATTTGAGAATTTTTTGCTTCTGTATTTATTAGGAATATTGGTCTCTACTTTTCTCTTCTTGTGGTATGTTTGGCTACATTATAATGGTAATTCTGGCCTCAGAAAGAGTTTGGACATGTGCCTCTCTCTTCAGTTTTGTGGGACAGTTTGAGAAAAGTGAATATCAATTCTTGTTTAAATGTTCGGCAGAACTTACTAGTAAAGTCATCTAGTCCAGTCCTTTTTTTTTATTACTATTATTGAGAA
>NW_027849874.1:0-261 GCF_054177405.1 Leptonychotes weddellii
CCTGGAAAGCTCCACAGAAACAGGGACTCTTTCTGATTTTGTTCACCATTTGTGTCCCTCATGGTTGACATAGTGTTTGGGACATAGTCAGAATTCAGTACATTTCTGTCAAAAGAATAAATGAATGGTAAGAGTAACCGCTTATGCAAAAGACGGTTACCTCTGTGAGGGCTCTTTTTTTTTTTTTTTTTTTTTTTTTGTGAGGGCTCATTTTTAAAGTCTGCACTTTACTTTCTAGAAAAGGAGTTACTTCGTTCATTG
>NW_027849875.1:0-261 GCF_054177405.1 Leptonychotes weddellii
TTTTTAAAGATTACATGTATTTATTTGAGAGAGAGAGGACGAGCAAGGGGAGAGATAGTGGGGGGGAGAGACAGTGGGAGAGGGAGAAGCATACACCCTGCTGAACTGGGAGCCCAATGCGGGGCTCGATCCCACGACCCTGGGATCATGACCTGAGCCGAAGGCAGATGTTTAACCAACTGAGCCACCCAGGTGCCCCATAATTTTTTTTAAGTTGGAAGAGTCTTCGGCATGAGGGAGTAGCTTTTTTTTTCTTTTAAA
>NW_027849876.1:0-261 GCF_054177405.1 Leptonychotes weddellii
CTTCAGCAGCAGCTGACAAAATAGACTTTGATCCACATCCTGCTCCTGCTCCTTCGGCCCACAGTCCCCCCAGCACCCCCTCCCGCACAGGGAAGGAGACCAGCAGGGCAGGGTTAAGTGTACCAACACCAGACCTCTAAAACCTCACCTGATTCCTAAGAAGCCCCCACCCCACCCCAAACACACACACACACACACACACACACACACACAGCCACTCTAGCCAGCTGAGGACTCTCCTCTGGAGCAGAAACCTGCAAA
>NW_027849877.1:0-261 GCF_054177405.1 Leptonychotes weddellii
GAACATTTCATCCTGCTGCAGATCTATAGAAGTGCCCCTACCTTTCCTGAACCTGAAGCCTCAGGCTCTTTATTCCTCCTGAAAGCCTATATTTATACTTAAAACAAGGCGCCACTGAAATGACTACATAAAGTGCTTCGGTGTGCAGACAAGTGTTTTTATACAGAGGTGATTCTAGTAACTCCTTGAGCTGTAGCTTAATTTTACTGAGCAACCATAGAGTCATAGAGCAGCAAGATTTTCTCAGACATTTTTTTTTTT
>NW_027849878.1:0-261 GCF_054177405.1 Leptonychotes weddellii
TCCATTTATTTAGAAGTCTGTTTGGGGCACCTGCGTGGCTCGGTTGGTTAAGCGTCCAACTCTTTTTTTTTTTTTTAAAGATTTTATTTATTTATTTGAGAGAGAGAGAATGAGAGAGAGCGAGTACATGAGAGGGGGGAGGGTCAGAGGGAGAAGCAGACTCCCCGCCGAGCAGGGAGCCCGATGCGGGACTCGATCCCGGGACTCCGGGATCATGACCTGAGCCGAAGGCAGTCGCTTAACCGACTGAGCCACCCAGGC
>NW_027849879.1:0-261 GCF_054177405.1 Leptonychotes weddellii
AAAAAAAAAAAAAAGGTATAGAAATTGTATGTGTAAAAAGTGATGGAAACACAAGAAATGCCCTTAGGTCTGTGATGGTAAACTTCATGCATCAAGTTGACTGGGCCACGGGGTCCCAGATAGTTGGTCAAACATTATTCTGGGCATTTTTGTAAGGGTGTTTTTGGATGAGATTGACACGCGAGTCAGTAGGCTGAGTAAAGCAGATTGTCATCCCTAGTGGGGTGGACCCCATCCAATCATTTGAAGGCCTACATAGAA
>NW_027849880.1:0-261 GCF_054177405.1 Leptonychotes weddellii
AGGCCGCAGATGCCATCCAGGTGGGTTCGGGAGGTCCATGTCTGGGAGGCGGCCACACGGGCGTTGTGCCGGGAGCCCTAGATGTCCGGATAGGGTGGATTTCCCCATTGAAGGTCCTCCCTTGGGCCATCGCATGTGCAGGGGAAGTGAAAGGTTGGCGGGGTGCCTGACAAGGACTGGAAAGTGCAAGGACGCCACCATCAGTCCACGTTTAGCTGAGGGCTCCTGTTGCTTCATTTTGTGTCCCATGGACCTGTATAA
>NW_027849881.1:0-2056 GCF_054177405.1 Leptonychotes weddellii
CCGAAGGCAGACGCTTAACGACTGAGCCACCCAGGCACCCCAAAATTGGATTTTAACAAAGATGAGCCATATGTTAATTATGAGAACATAATAAAACAATCATTTAAAGAAAAATTGAAATAAAGGGATGAGTATACAGCAGGCATATACAAACAACAAAAAAACTGGAGTGGCATTAATGATATCAGATAAAGAGGAATTCAAGACCAAAAGCGTTAACTAAGTGAAAAGGTATTATATAATGAAAAATGATAAAAATCTATGAAGAAAATACAGTAGTCATGAATCTTTATGGATCATGCTACATAGCAATCAAATACATAAATCAAAAACTCCTAGAAATACAATGAAAAGTTGTGAAAAACATATCTTTTAATAGATACATTGTACTTATTACTTATCAGGTACTATTTTAAGCACACACAAATATAATTAGAAACTTAATAGATGTATATAGGATATACATATGCATACACACAAGAATAACAATATATTAGATAGATATTGATAAAATATATTCTTCCCTGAACTTATTAAAACAATTTCCACAGCTATCATATACTTGGTCACAAAGAAAACCTTCATAAATTTCAAAAGGGGATGATTTTACAGACTATATTCTTATCCCAAATACAGAATTACAATGTGAAAGAAAAATATCATGGAAACTTGAGAAATAAATATATACCATTTCAAATAACCTCATATCCAGAAGAAAATAAAACTGATATTATAGGGGCACCTGGATGGCTCAGTCAGTTAAATGTCTGATTCTTGGTTTCAGCTCAGGTTATGATCTCAGGGTCGTGAGTTCTAGTACTGTAACGGGCTCCATGCTGGCCATGGAACCTGTTTTTAAAAAAAGGGGGGAGGATTGTCCAGAGCATTTGGTTTCCTGGTGCTCCTAAAATAAATATTCAGTTTAAATAATTAACAACAGGAAAACAAAATAAAAATGTAGACAGTATGAACCAATAAAAAGAAAAGCCAAAATCAATTAAATACAAATGAGGGAGAAAGTATGTGTCTTTGTGCATATGGACATGCATATGTACATATATATGTATGATTTGAATAAATGTAATTTGAATATATATATGTAATTTGATTATATATAATTTTAACAGAGAAATGAAATAGATGAAACCCCTGACCAGTTGATATATTACTTAGAATACTTTCAGTTTTACTTAGATCAATTCCTATTATAAGTACAGAGGGGAAAAGTCTAAATAAAATGTTAGCAAACTGTATAATGCAAAGCAGAGTTTATTCTATTAACATAATTAGTTACATGAACTGTTTAATGGAGTAAACCCATATGATTGCTTCCATGAATACCAAGGAGATATTTGATACAGTACTTCAGACATTCCTAGTTAAATTTAAAATGGATTAAAATATAAATAGGAGGAAACTAATTAAACATGATAAAAACCAATTATCAAAAGGCAGCTGTGTCACAATGAATCATGACATGTTGAATCATTTCTATTACAGTTGGAGGCAAGATAGGCAAGCCTGTAATCACTATATTATTAAACTTTGTTTTAGAAGCTGTAGTTATTATAGTCATGTAGGAAAGTAAAATGTATCATGTATATGTAATACACGTGAAATTTAAAAATTATTTGTATGTGATGTAATTGTACACCTAGAAATCTCAAGACACTCCAATAAAATCTATTAGAATTAATAAGAGTTTATGACATTTCTACGACCCAGAAATAGCACTACTGGGTATTTACCCCAAAGATACAAATGTAGGCATCCGAAGGGGTACATGCACCCCGATGTTTATAGCAGCAATGTCCACAATAGCCAAACTATGGAAAGAGCCAAGATGTCCATCGACAGATGAATGGATAAAGAAGATGTGGTGTATACACACACACACACACACACACACACACACACACACACACACACAATGGAATATTATGCAGCCATCAAAAGGAATGAAATCTTACCATTTGCAACCACGTGGATGGAACTGGAGGGTATTATGCTGAGCAAAATAAGTCAACCAGAGAGAGACATGTATCATATGACCTCA
>NW_027849882.1:0-261 GCF_054177405.1 Leptonychotes weddellii
ACTCTAATCTTTTACAAATGAAAGAAATTGAACCTCAGACATGTAGTTGATGAGGACCCAGAATGTACAAGTAGCATGAAGTCAAACCTTCCATCTGAACTCTCAAAAGCTCTCGTGGTCTAACTCTGTGAGTGGTTGGGTAGTAAATGGTCTAAGGAAGATATCTCTTGATGGAATCTCTGTGTTTTTTTTTTTTTTTAAAGATTTTATTTATTTATTTTTTAGAAAGCGAGCGAGAGAGAAACAGCATGAGAGGGGAGA
>NW_027849883.1:0-261 GCF_054177405.1 Leptonychotes weddellii
GGCCCCGAGTGGAGACAGTTCTGATGTAAAGAAGGGACACTGTGTGGCGCCCCAAGGTCACAGGCGAGGGAGAGCAGATAGAGTAGACATGCTCTCCCATGGGAGAGGGGCTGTCCTCACCAGAGTGCAGACAGATCCAGAGAATTGGAATTTGCTTGATGGCTTCCCCCCTAAAATCACAGGGGTTGAAAGGGTTGAAAGGGTGCGGCGGTGTCTGCCCTGCAAGACAGCATGTACCCCAGGTCAGCCCCCCGTCTTGGG
>NW_027849884.1:0-261 GCF_054177405.1 Leptonychotes weddellii
GAACACTACATCTAAAACTAATGATGTAATGTATGGGGATAATATAAGAATAAAAAATTTTTAAAAAAAGTAGGTAATTAATCTTTTGGGAAGTTCACATGAATCAGATCTGGTAAACAAAGTTTAGGAGCTTGGTCTCATTGACCTTCTTTCTTAAAGTAGTTGACTTTACTGAGATGCAGCAGGTTGTGGGGTGGGCAGGGGGGGGTCACTCTAACACATTAATACAGAGAGGACCCCTACTTTCCTGATTAGGGCCAG
>NW_027849885.1:0-261 GCF_054177405.1 Leptonychotes weddellii
TGTGTATATTCATAGAACAGCTTCCTTAGGAGCTGGGGTCCTGGGATTGAGCCCCAGGTCAGACTCCCTACTCAGCGGGGAGTCTGCTTCTCCCTCTCCCTCTCCTTCTGCCCCATACAAAGGTATGTGTATGTGTGTATGAATATGTATATTCAAAAGCTAAACTATTTAAAGCCCTAGCATTCTAGAATCGTGTTGCCTCAACCATTCTATGGCTTCTTGAAGTACTACTGAGTAACTGCACAGGACGCTAATCCAGGT
>NW_027849886.1:0-261 GCF_054177405.1 Leptonychotes weddellii
GGGGCCCCGACCTCTGCGGTTTTGCATTTTTATAAATTGCTCTGCTGACTGAAAATACAGCCGTTAAATCAGCACCCTGACAACCTGAAGTTGTATTTGTTTTCATCAGTCACAAGAGGAGGAGGCAGCCACCCCGGGAGAGGAGGGGGAGCCCCTGGGGGCTCAGCTCCCTCCCTGCACAGGGAAGAGGGGTTTTGTTCTCTGAGCCTCCACTCAGCACCTCCAGCCCCCACAGCAAGGCCTCCCCTGATCAGCTTTTCT
>NW_027849887.1:0-261 GCF_054177405.1 Leptonychotes weddellii
TGGGCCACCCGTCTCTCCAGCTCCAGGCTCGTGCATGCTCTCCACTCCTGGCTACTTGGTGTGGGTATTTCTCCGAACTGGGAGGATAACCCTCCCTTTCCTGCCCTCGGGGCTGTGAGCAGGGTCGAGGAGGCTGCACCCCCACAAGGCCCCACACCCAACGGGGCACCGCTCCCGTCACAGATGTTCAGGTGGACACGACTGAAGTGTCTGGAGGAAGAGCTTCTTGTTCGGATTTTCCCAAGCGCACGGCCGGGCTGG
>NW_027849888.1:0-261 GCF_054177405.1 Leptonychotes weddellii
CTCTGATGGAGTGCCTATTGATTTGTCCTGGACATCCAGGATAGGAGGAATCAAATACAAGTCTTAGACCTCAGCTTAAAGCAGGCTAATGTTTGTTCATGGAGTCTTAGTGAGGGGAGAACAAGGTTAGCTGATACTCAGTAGCATTCCCATCCTCTTCTCCCTGTGATGACAGCACTCTCCAGCCAACTGAAACAACACTGAGAAATGGAGCAGTGATAAGTAATCTAGGGGCATGACCCACCCCACTGGAGACATTCA
>NW_027849889.1:0-261 GCF_054177405.1 Leptonychotes weddellii
TACAGTCTGTCATAGGTTGGGAAATGGTGGGATATTTTTAAAAATTTGATTTATACAGATTCTTTTTTTTTTTTAAAGATTTTTTATTTATTTATTTGAGAGAGAGAGAATGAGAGAGAGCGAGTACGTGAGAGGGGGGAGGGGCAGAGGGAGAAGCAGACTCCCCGCCGTGCAGGGAGCCCGATGCGGGACTCGATCCTGGGACTCCAGGATCATGACCTGAGCCGAAGGCAGTCGCTTAACCAACTGAGCCACCCAGGC
>NW_027849890.1:0-261 GCF_054177405.1 Leptonychotes weddellii
AAAGAGGTTTTTCTTCTTCCCCCCCCCCTTGCTTCTCTCTCTTGCTTCTCTAAAACCTCCCAGTTCTTTACAACTTCATGTCCCTCATCCCTACCTCCACCCACCCCAGCAGCTCCCCCCAAGACTCCCAATCTCTCCTGCTGGGACTGCAAATCTCCTGCCCCACCTCTCCTAGCTACTTATCTCTGGGACTATTGTCTCCTCTCAATAACCACATTAGCATAAATGTTATTATCTCTAAAATCCAATTAATTTCCATTA
>NW_027849891.1:0-261 GCF_054177405.1 Leptonychotes weddellii
CTAATTTATATTAGCCTTTCAACTTCTCATCTTAGAGTTTGGTGTTTGCTAGTTAATTCGATGCACACTTTATCCTCACACGCTCTTACATGTGCGGACCTAAGTGTCCTATTGTGAATCCCCTGCCTATCAGACACCCACAGGCTGGACCCAGGTAACTCTGGAGTGGCTTGGTGACTCGGTGAATCAGGCTGTGGTCGAAGGGATGGCCAGGTCTCAGGCTCCATCTCTGTGTTCCATAACAAGACAGGAAAGGTGTCT
>NW_027849892.1:0-2056 GCF_054177405.1 Leptonychotes weddellii
CCCCCCCTCCAAGAAACTGAGGGAACTTTGACAAAGTAAAGGACACTAAGGAGATGTGAAAACTAAATGCAGTGAGCAATGCCTGATTACGCATTAGATTTTTATGATTATGCATAAGCTGTAAAGGAAATGTAAATATAGACTGTATATGATGAGTTTTTATTGTACTAAATGTAAGGTTTTTTCTGGAGGCGTGGACGATAGTATTGTGGTTCTGTAGGGAGAAAGTGTCCTAACACCTGCAACTCACTTTCAAATGTTTCTGTGAAGAAAAAAACATGCCTGTGCATGTGCACATGGGAGCGTGTATGCATGTGTGTGCGTGTGCATGTGTGTGTGGTGTGTGCAAAGAAAAAGAGAAAAACAAGTTTGGGGAAAATGTGAACCATCAGTGGGCCAGGTGAGGAGTTTCTAGCTGTTCTAAGCTGTTCTTTCAACTGCTCTGTATTTCAAAATTTTTCAAAGTAACAAGTTAGAGGAAACATTTTGATTGTGGTGATGTTTTCACAGACCTACACATACATCAAAATGTATCAACTTGTCCACTTTTGGATACTTTCACCCCATTTTAAATAGGTAGTCTCTTGAAGTGTAATGTCAGTTACACCTCTATAAAGCTGTTCCATGGGGTGGGAAAAAAAGACTGGAAAGTGTCAGTTATTTTGCTCAAAATACTTTCTTGCAAACAGCTAACAACGCAAGCCTCTTAAAAAACAAAAACAAAAGACCAAGAACTCAATAGAAAAATGGCAAAGAAAACAAAAGGCAGTTTCCAGAAAAAAAAACGCCAGTGGATTTTGAATAAGTGAAAAGACCACCTATCTCAAAGATAATAAAACCAAAAATTTAATGACACACTTCGTTGGAGAAGGTTGGAAGTCAGCCTTCACATGTCTGGGAGGAGTGGAAACGCGTCATTCTTTGGAAAACAATCCAGCATTCTCTCTTGGTATTAAAAGTGTATATGGGGTGCCTGGTGGCTCAGTCGGTTAAGAGTCTGCCTTCGGCTCAGGTCATGATCTTGGAGTCCTGGGATCGAGTCCCGTGTCAGGCTCCCTGCTTAGTTGGAAGTCTGCTTCTCCCTTTCCCCCTGCTCGTGCTCTCTTTCTCTCTCTCTCAAATAAATACATAAAATCGTTTTTTTTCTTAAGTGTATATGGAATTAGAACTGGGTGTAAAGACAAAACTAATTTATGTTGTCAAAGTCAGGAGAATGGTTGTCTTGGGTTGAGGGGTAGAGGGCCTGGGACAATCCATTTCCAGATCGCATGCTGGTGACATGGATGCGTTCAGGGTATAATGATTCACTATGCTTTATACTTCTCATGCAGAAAAGAACACCAAGTAGAATTCAATTTAAAAATTTATAAATGCACAGACCCTTTGACTCAGCAATCCCATTTCTAACAGTCTGCAGATGAACCTGTCTATGTGCACACACAACAATCTCCATATGGAGACCTTTATTGCAGCTAGGTTTGGAGGGGCAAAAGATGGGAAGCTAACAAAATATCGACTAGTAGGGGTGGGTTAAATTATGGTACATCCTGAATGATAGTTTGCTTTTTGCAGCCCTCCAAAAAGAAGGAATCAAAGCTTTATGTACCGGGGTGCCTGGGTGGCTCAGTTGGTTAAGCGTCTGCCTTCGGCTCAGGTCATGATCCCAGGGTCCTGGGATCGAGCCCCACATCAGGCTCCTGGCTGAGCGAGGAGCCTGCTTCTCCCTCTCTCTCTGTCTCTGTATCTCTGTGTCTCAAATGAATAAATAAAATCTTAAAAAAAAAAAAAGCTTTATGTACCAATAAGATCTGGTCTCCAAAACTCATTAATTAAAAAAGAGGGAGGGGGAGGGGGAGAGTGCAACAGCATGCATAATGAAAAACAAACAGAAAACCCATGAAGAGGCAGGAATCTATCTGTATGCTCAGAATATCTAGCTGCTCTGGGAAGGAGAATAGAGATGGGGTCAGAGGTAGCAAGCAGATTTCTTTTTCTTAACTTTTGAACTATTTGAAATGGCATTCCATGCAACTGTGGCCTTATTTAAAAAACAACA
>NW_027849893.1:0-261 GCF_054177405.1 Leptonychotes weddellii
AATGTTCATGGTTCACTATTTCCACAAAAGTTTTTTTTCTTACTATAAATTTGTTACTAAAATGAAAATTGGATGACACATACCACTAAGTTTTAAAGATTATATTATAATCCTTAAAAAAAAAACCTAAATACACACATAGGTAAATGGGTAACAAACTTGGATAAGATTTATAGACTGCACCAGGTATATATTTCCAAATAGGGAAACAGTTCCTGAAAAGGAAAACTGAGATGAGAAATCACCTAATAACTCAGTGTT
>NW_027849894.1:0-261 GCF_054177405.1 Leptonychotes weddellii
TCTCCCTCTGACCCTCCTCCCTCTCATGCTCTCTGTCTCTCATTCTCTCTCTCTCAAATAAATAAATAAAATCTTTAAAAAAAAAAATTGAGCTGTTTTGTTTCTATCTAAGCCTATTACCTTTTCTCTTATTTTTTGTTTCTTTTTAAGTTTTTATTTAAATTTCAGTTAGCTAATATATAGTGTAATTAATTAGTTTCAATTAGTACAATTTAGTGATTCAACACTTCCATACAACACTCAGTGCTCATCACAAATGCC
>NW_027849895.1:0-261 GCF_054177405.1 Leptonychotes weddellii
GCCCCTCTATCCCCAGGTTTTAATGAATATGTAAAGAAAGGAAATATCCATGTACATAAAATGACTTCAGTTTTTTAAGAAATCTGTGTACTAATACACCCACATAGACAAAAGTAAGTAAATTCTCCAAATGTCAGATTTTATTGGACATTTGGAATTATGGGTGAGAGTTTTTGTTTTTTGTTTGTTTGTTTTGCTTTTAAAAATAAAATCTATATGGATGGGTATGGCTTTAATAATGTGACAAAAATAAACATTTTT
>NW_027849896.1:0-261 GCF_054177405.1 Leptonychotes weddellii
ATTATTTTAGTAGTTTTTCAGTTGGTGTGCTCTAGGTTTTGTAAATGTGCCATTATTTTGCAAAAAAAAAAAAATTATGTCATTTTTGTTTATTCCTTTCTAATATTTGTCTTAATTTGTTGGCTCGAGAACTTCAAAATTATGTCATATAATAGAATTATGTTGTGTAATCCTTGTCTTATCCCTGATGTTTACAGTGTGTTTCAGCTAGACATTTTTTATCCTACTATTTAGTATGATAACATTTAATATTTAAACATA
>NW_027849897.1:0-261 GCF_054177405.1 Leptonychotes weddellii
ATGGAACACTACATCAAAAACTAATGATATAATGTATGGTGATTACCATAACATAATAAAACAAAAAAAAAAAAGAAAAAAAAGAAGACAAGAGATAACAAATGTTAGTGAGGATGTGGAGAAAAGGGAACCCTTATGTGCTGTTGGTAGAAATGTAAATTGGTACAGCCACTATGGAAAACACGATGGAGTTTACTCAAAAAAATTAAAAAACAGAACTAACATATTATCCAGCAAATAACTTCTGGGTACATAGCTGAA
>NW_027849898.1:0-261 GCF_054177405.1 Leptonychotes weddellii
GCTCCACACTGAGCAGGGAGTTGCTTGAGATTCTCTCCCTCTCCTTCTCCCTCTGCCCCTCCCCCCACTCACGTGCCTATGTGCTCTCTCTCTAAAAATAAATGCATCTTTCTTTTTTTTTAAAGATTTTATTTATTTGACAGAGAGAGACACAGCGGAGAGAGGGAACACAAGCAGGAGGAGTGGGAGAGGGAGAAGCGGGCTTCCCGCGGAGCAGGGAGCCTCATGCGGGGCCCGATACCCTGGGATCATGACCTGAGC
>NW_027849899.1:0-261 GCF_054177405.1 Leptonychotes weddellii
CCCTCCCCCCTCTCATGCTCTCTCTATCTCATTCTCTCTCAAATAAATGAATAAAATCTTTAAAAAAAAAAATGGCTTACAATACCACCTGTCTCATAGAGTTGTCATGAAGATTAAGTGGGAAAAACATATGAAGTGCTTTGAACATTACCGGGCATGTAATAAGAGCTCAATACATTTAGCTAAATAATTATCAGTCCTAACATCGTTATAATTAGTACACCTAAATTTTCTCTGCAATTACCAATCCTAGGAGTATTG
>NW_027849900.1:0-261 GCF_054177405.1 Leptonychotes weddellii
CCCCTCTCATGCTCTCTCTATCTCATTCTCTCTCTCAAATAAATAAATAAAATCTTTAAATAAAAAAAAAAAAGATGATCTGGTTACAAGAAATAGAAACTGCCTGGAGAACTTAAGCAGAAAAAAAAAAAGAATGTGGGAAGAAGATAGGGCAACTCACACAATGGAACAAAATGTGGACCAGGCTCAGGAAGGGCAGAGACTAGAGCAACCCCAGAGAAAAAGAGAAGCAGCATCTACCTGATGAATGGTCAGTTCAGG
>NW_027849901.1:0-261 GCF_054177405.1 Leptonychotes weddellii
CCTGAAGCGGGGGAGGGGCAGAGGGAGAGGGAATCCCAAGCAGACTCCCCGCTGAGCATGGAGCCTGACCCAGGGCTCGATCCCACGACCCTGAGATCACAACCTGAGCTGACAAGACTCAGACGCTAAACCCACTGAGCCACCCAGGCGCCCCTCAACCTTTTATTAGAAAACACCGGGCTGTGTCCGTGTGCATGGGGCAGAAGGAGGGGTGGGTCTCCCCACATTCTAACCCCCCAGCAGCCCCATGTCCCCAGAGCA
>NW_027849902.1:0-2056 GCF_054177405.1 Leptonychotes weddellii
CCTATACCTCGCCTGCCTGAAGACAGCCAAAACATTACTATGGATCAGATGTATGCGTTAGAATCCACCGTTTTTAAACCCCGATTAAATGGAAAAGTAGATAATAGAACACAATTCGCCAAGCATAACATCAACTCATTTATCGCCATAGATGAGGCGCATACCATGATTGAGATAATGATGGAGGATGTGATCAAGGAGGTCTTTGATAATGGCTCTGTGTTCGATCTGATTAGCGTGGTAGTCAGAAAAACCCGTGAATTTTCAAGATATAAAAGCACGCCTGAAAAGATTGAATGCTATCTGCAAACGCAGCTTTTTTTGCAGGCCATGCAATTATATATGGCAGATTATTGTGATGAGGATACGCAGTCTATAATCAATAACTACCTTGAGCAATTAGAAGCCCCGCCCAACGTCTTATATATTCGTAATGAAGAGTCTGAAACAGTCGCCAATATTTTAAAAAACTCATTTGCAGCGTCTAACAAAAATTTCTTTGATAAATTAGCTTTGAAAAATATTCATATCAACTCAAACGGCGATCAACAGTATCTTACAACCGAAAAACCCGATGCGCCAAGTATCACTTTATACAATCTTTATCATCTCATTATGGCGATTATTTTTGCCGTTACCATTATTGTGCGGCAACTCAAACCCGATGACTTAAAAAGTTTTATTGTTGAGCTTGGTAAATACGATGTATATGACACAAAAAGTGATCGGCAAAATGCCTCATTGGGTGCTTTGATCATTAATTTAAGATCGCTTACAGGCAAAAAAGATTTAAAGGATTTTCTCACTTCAAGCAAACTAGATACGTCGCAAACAGATATTATTGACTACTGGTTTAGCTACATTCAAAGTAAAGTCGTTTTTACCCTTAAGCGTAATAGCAAGTTTGACTTATCTCTAGATGAGGGGCATCAACAAAAAACCTTTATCGACATAAAAATAACGCTTATTCGCAACCTTCCAGAAGTTGAACTATTAAAAGCAGTGGTGGATACCAATAACTACCTCTACCTTCTAAGCGCCACTGGTGGTAGCGAACAACAGTATGCCGAGCAATTTAATTATAAATACCTTGAGCATATGGCAGAACAGCTTAATAAGCGATCAAGCAAAATAACAGACTTGGTTGTGAGCACGCCTGAATACGATGCCTATAGTGACACCTGTTTTGTACAAAATAGCCGTGATTACGTTGCGTTTAGACGTTCTATCAGAGAAGTTGCACCCGTTACTTTTACTCGGGATGACAATGCTTACTATGACTTATTAGATACTATCGAAGAGCCTGCTAAACAACCTGCCTCCACCAGTGCAAATAACAACTCGCACCGACTGTCCCTTAAAAGCAGGTTTAAATCAGGCACGATAGTAACCCACGAGACATATCATCAAAAGATAAAGAAAGGAGCTCATAGATTTAACAAAATGTTGCTAGCAAGGCTAACAAGCGCAGATAGTGCATTATATGGCTACAATAATACCAGCTTAAGAATCTGGAACTTAGGGCTGTACTTATCTATGCTTGATGGGAGTACTGCTCTTGTGGTGGGAGTATTGACTAAAAATAGTAAATTAATCTTAGGTCATATTCGTGACCTTATTACTAGTGATATGAACCCACCCGAGGGTACGGTAACGTCTAACGAGTACCCTTCCCTTAGCCAGCAAATAAGTAGCGGTGTTAAGCGGGTAGCTTTACAGAGTCCTATTTTTGGAGAAATATGTTTTCCTATGTTAGAGGCTTATCTAGCTAGTAAGAAGCCCAAATTAGATGAGGATATTAAAAACGCTTTGTATTTGCTAAAAAGTACGTTCTGTTACACTGCTGACTTATACAGTTTTGCTAAGGATAACCACGCCAATCACAATGATATTATTAGGCTTGCTCTTTATGACAATCAGATAGATAAGCTTATCAATCAGCATGCTTTTCCTGAGCGTTATCAAGACTTATTTGAAATTAAGCAAGTTAAAGATGCAGGAGTCACTCGCAGGCTTTACACCATTGTCGCATCGCATCATCAAGCCGCATCGCTTG
>NW_027849903.1:0-261 GCF_054177405.1 Leptonychotes weddellii
AAAATGGTTTCTGCAGCTGCTATTTTACATCTGAAGGGATGCAGAAACAGAAGTGGCTTCTTATTTATAATAGATGATAATACTCCTATTTATGTTTAGTACTCAAATCGAATTATTTTGGATGTTTAAGAAACGATGCATATGATTTTATCAGTACATCTTCAAAAATAGAACTATCTTACCGTGAACTCCACTGTTATGATGGATTCCTTTCCGGACTGGCAAAGAAAGAGGCTGGCACCGTGCATTCCTTAGGGTCTT
>NW_027849904.1:0-261 GCF_054177405.1 Leptonychotes weddellii
GGACAGATGTAAGTTCAAAATGAAGGAGTGGATGATGGTATCCCAAGCAAATAGTAATGCAAAGAAAGCAGGCATAGCCATACAAGGTCAGACAAGATAGCCATCAAGTCAAAAATAAATACAAAATACAAAGAAGATTACTGTATACTAATTACCAGGTCAATTCATTAAGATCTAACAGCCATAAATACATATGTTCTCAATACCTGGGTATTGAAATTCATTAAACAAATACAGATCTTAAGGGAGAAATAGACAACA
>NW_027849905.1:0-261 GCF_054177405.1 Leptonychotes weddellii
TTTTCTCTGCTTTTCCCCCAAGCAAAACATAGCAGCTAGCTCTCAGGAAGTGCTCAGTCCCAGGTGATGACAGTCCTGCAAATGGCTGCCATTGTTCTGTCTCTTTAATCCGTTCCTGTAAAAACACGGTAAATGTTAAGGTTTGTTAGAGAATATTATAACTGTCTTATTTTCTATATATTTGTGTTTGAAATTTTCAGGAGGCATATAACACTAACACTGTAATTGCCTACCTTCTTGTCCATATCTCCCACTAGCCAG
>NW_027849906.1:0-261 GCF_054177405.1 Leptonychotes weddellii
GAACCAGCCAGTTAATGGGTTAAACCTTGGTTCTGGCTGAAAGGAGAGAAGAGGGAAAAGAGGACCTATCTTTTACCTTCCATGCATTCCAGTAAATTCGTCAGCCCTTGGTCAAGCTGGCAGCTGGACTCCCCATCCCTTCAGTTACATGGGGCTCAGGGAAAAACTCCTCAAAAACCCATTATCTCAGGAACAACCTAGAAATTGATACTTAACTTGAGAAGAGCCCGGTCACAACTTTGCTCCCTCAAGAACTCCAGC
>NW_027849907.1:0-261 GCF_054177405.1 Leptonychotes weddellii
TTTCTTCGATCTCCTGTTGGGTTTGTAGGTGTTCAGAATGGTTTGATCCCTATCCAGCTGAATTCCTGAGAGGAGACGAAATCCAGGTCTCCTACTCCTCCGCCATCTTGCTCCGCCCCCCTCTAGATTGCATTTTTTAATTGCCATCTCTAACTACTAAATCAGAATGCTGATCACCCTGATGTGGTCTCCTGGGCCTTCATCTGGTTAAAATGCCTTGCTGAGTGGCACGTGCCTGATCTGTGATGGTGGAAAAACCAT
>NW_027849908.1:0-261 GCF_054177405.1 Leptonychotes weddellii
AGGAATTCTTAATCGCAGGAAACAAACTGAGTGTTGTTGGAGTGGGGGGTGGGGTGGGAGGGATGGGGTGACTGGGTGATAGACACTGGGGAGGGTATGTGCTCTGGTAAGCGCTGTGAATTGTGCAAGACTGTTGAATCTCAGATCTGTACCTCTGAAACAAATAATGCAATACATGTTTAAAAAAAAAGAAGAAGATAGTAGGAAGGGAAAAATTGAAGGTGGGGAAATCAGAGGGGGAGATGAACTATGAAAGACTAT
>NW_027849909.1:0-261 GCF_054177405.1 Leptonychotes weddellii
GAAGAATAAATAACCCCCTGTGAAAAGGGTCATACTATTTATTCAAAGGACTATGAATCAGGTTTTTTTTTTTTGACAGTTGAGTTTAACTTTTTGAATATGTGGTGTGAAGTTTTGTTAATTCTAGAAACTTGTTACAGTGCTAAATGGAATTTTGGTATAAACTGACCCTACTGTACAAACTCTTAAAGGCCTCTGCATATTGAGGTGGGCCACTGATCAGCTGCCAGGTAAAAACAAACTTCACATATTTGCCAACAG
>NW_027849910.1:0-261 GCF_054177405.1 Leptonychotes weddellii
TGCATTTTTATTTTGCACTGTGCCCAACAAATTATGTAGCCTGTCCTGCCTTTGAGCCATCGGGGAACAGGGGCTCCTTGAGCAGTGTCCAGATCCATCGAGAGCTTGGACAGGGTTCCTGGGCTGGAGACATACGAATGTATGCGTCAGCTGTTCATAGGTGGGGACAGAAGCTCTGGGCAGAGACGCACTCACTTCAAGAAAAGGTTTAGGATGACAAGAGGACACTCAAGGGTACTCATAGATGTGATATTCAGGTAG
>NW_027849911.1:0-261 GCF_054177405.1 Leptonychotes weddellii
GCATACACCGGCTGGATTGGTGAAAAATAACACTGTGGACAATACAATTCAAAGGCAACTCCAACACTGCTCATGGGAGTGTGAAGTTTACCACTCTGTAAAACAACTTGGTGTTCTCTTACGAAGTCAGACATCGGCCCGCTCCAAACCCAGCAATCCACCGCAAGGCAGACACCCCAGAGTATCCCTGGCACGTGTCTGCCAGGAGACATGTCCGGGAACGTTCAGCGCAGTCCTTTCTGCAACAGTGAGTGACCCACA
>NW_027849912.1:0-261 GCF_054177405.1 Leptonychotes weddellii
TATAGTACTTTCCAGGAACACTGGTTGTGGGGGAATAATATTAAATAATATTAGAGGCTATAATCTGGGCAGTGGGTGTACACGTGAGATTGGGTAGGCAGAAGTAATGGTCCTGCTGTCCTTAGTGGGCCACTTTTTATGATGAAGCTGGAGAAAATATTTCTTTCAAGTTGTAATTTTATTTAATTTACCTGGGGGGCAGGAGAGGCGGAGGGAGAGGGAGAGAGAGAATCTCAAGCAGACTCCACACCCCAAGGGGAA
>NW_027849913.1:0-2056 GCF_054177405.1 Leptonychotes weddellii
ATATATATACAATGGAATATTAGGCAGCCATCAAAAGGAATGAGATCTTGCCATTTGCATCGACATGGATGGAACTAGAGGGTATTATGCTGAGCGAAATAAGTCAAACAGAGGAAGACATGTATCATATGACCCCTCACTGATATGAGGAATTCTTAATCTCAGGAAACAAACTGAGGGTTGCTGGAGTGGGGGTGGGGTGGGAGGGATGGGGTGACTGGGTAATAGACACTGGGGAGGGTATGTGCTCTGGTAAGTGCTGTGAATTGTGCAAGACTGTTGAATCTTAGATCTGTACCTCTGAAACAAATAATGCAATATGTGTTAAGAAAAAAAAAGAGAAGATAGCAGGAGGGGAAGAATGAAGGGGGGGAAATCGGAGGGGGAGACGAACCATGAGAGACGGTGCACTCTGAAAAACAAACTGAGGGTTCAGGAGGGGAGGCGGGTGGGAGGATGGGTTAGCCTGGTGATGGGTATTAAAGAGGGCACGTACTGCATGGAGCACTGGGTGTTATAAGCAAGCAATGAATCATGGAACACTACACCAAAAACTAATGATATAAGGTATGCTTGTTACCATAACATAAAAAAAACACACACACCCAAGACCTATCTATATGCTGCCTACAAGAGTTCATTCTAGGCCTAAAGACACTTGCAGATTGAAAGGGAGGGATGGAGAACCATTTTTCTTACAAATGGAGGTCAAAATAAAACTGGAATAGCAATACTTCTATCAGGCAAACTAGACTTTATTTATTTTTCTGGGTTGCTAAATGTTTTTTTTTTTTTAATTTTCTTTTATTATGTTAGTCACCATAGAATACATCATTAGTTTTTGATGTAGTGATCCACGATTCATTGTTTTCATATAACACCCAGTGCTCCATGCAATACATGCCCTCCTTAATACCCATCACTGGGCTAGCCCTTCCCCCCACCACCATCCCCTCTAAAACCCTAATATTTTTTCTGAGAGTCCATGGACACTCATGGTTCATCTACCCCTCCAATAGCCCCCCTTCATTTTTCCCTTCCTTCTCCTAATGGCCTCCATGCTATTCCTTTGCTCCACAAATAAGTGAAAACATATGATAATTGACTTTTCTGCTTGTCTTGTTTCACTTAACATAACATCCTCCAGTCCCACATGTTGATGAAACATTGGGTATCCATCCTTTCTAATAGCTGAGTAATATTCCATTGTATATACGGACCACATCTTCTTTACCCATTCATCTGTTGAAGGGCATCTCAGCTCTTTCCCACAGTTTGACTACTGTGGACATTGCTGCTATGAATATTGGGGTGCATCTGGCCCTTCTTTTCACTACATCTGTGTCTGTGGGGTAAATACCCAGGAGGGCAATTCCTGTGTCATAGTGTAACTCTATTTCTAATTTTTTGGGACACCGGCACAATGTTTTCCAAAGTGGCTGTACCAACTTGCATTCCCACCAAGTGTAATAGGGTTCCATTTTCTCCACAACCTTTCCAACATTTGTTATTTCTTGCCTTGGCAATTTTTGCCATTCTAACTGCTGTAAGGTGTGTTCTTTGGAGAAGTGTCTGTTCATGTTTTCTGCCCATTTTTTTTAACTTGATTGTTTGTTTTCTGGGTGTTGAGTTTGAGAAGTTCTGTATAGATCTTGGATAGCAGCCATTTATCTGTAGTGTCTTCTCCCATTCTGTGGGTTGCCTCTGTTTTTTTGACTGTTTCCTTTGCTGTGCAGAAGTTTTTATCTTGATGAAGTCCCAGGAGTTCATTTTTGCTTTATTTCACTAGCCTCTGGAGATGTATTTTTTTTTTAAGATTTTATTTATTTATTTATTTGAGAGACAAAGAATGAGTACATGAGAGGGAGGAGGGTCAGAGGGAGAAGCAAACTCCCTACTGAGCAGGGAGCCCAATGCCGGACTCAAACCCAGGACTCCAGGATCATGACCTGAGCGGAAGGCAGTCGCTTAACCAACTGAGCCACCCATGGGCCCCTGGGGATGTATCTTGAAAGAAGTTGCTGTGGCTGATGTCGAAGACGTTACTGCCTATGTT
>NW_027849914.1:0-261 GCF_054177405.1 Leptonychotes weddellii
AAAAAAAAAAAGAAAATAAAGCAAATAAACCCTATGAGTCATCCAATATGCTAAATAAATGGAAAAATGTATTTTGAAAGGAGCAGAGCTACTTGGAAGTCAAATGAGAGAGAAGTCTAGAACCCCAGTGAATGGCCTTCTCTTTGCCTTCATGGCAGCTCCCAGGACTGAGGCCCTTCTAAGAAACCCTAGAGCTCCTCTGGGGTACAATCCTGAAATATTACTGAACCAGAGAAGCTAAGGAAATAGAACTTACAGGAC
>NW_027849915.1:0-261 GCF_054177405.1 Leptonychotes weddellii
TATGAAACAATTTATCATGGAAATGTGCTATTTGTTTTGTAGGAAATGATTCAACGGTCAGCTTTTTTTTTTTTTTAAAGATTTTATTTATTTATTTGAGAGAGAGAATGAGATAGAGAGAGAGAGCATGAGACAGGGGAGGGTCAGAGGGAGAAGCAGACTCCCTGCCGAGCAGGGAGCCCGATGCGGGACTCGATCCAGGGACTCCAGGATCATGACCTGAGCCGAAGGCAGTCGCTTAACCAACTGAGCCACCCAGGC
>NW_027849916.1:0-261 GCF_054177405.1 Leptonychotes weddellii
TGATTATAAAGAGACATGGGGGAATTTGAGGAGGTGATGGATTTGTTCACTAGCTTTATTGGGATGATGGCTTTGTGGGTATATACATATATCCACACTTACTAAATTTAAATATGTGCAGTTTATTGAACGTCATCATACCTCATAAAGCTGTGAAAATAAGTGAACGAACTGATGTCAGTTAAAAGAGACAGACTGTCGGCAGGGGCGGGCCGGGTAGCGGCCGGCTTCTGTGGCCCGGCTGCGCGGGGGGGGGCGCGA
>NW_027849917.1:0-261 GCF_054177405.1 Leptonychotes weddellii
TATAAAACTCATGGAAAATTCAGGATTTACATAGTTATCCTTATAAAGCTGAGATCTAAACGTGTACTGAAAACATTCATTGTTAAGTTGTTTCCAATAAAGAAACCAGGAGAATAAGAATGATCAAGAAATAAAATATATAACAAAAGTATAAAAAGAGAAGATAAGGTTTTCATTTTTGCTATGACAGATTTTAATTGTATGTGTGATTTTATTGGATGACAATACCTAGCCAACCTTTAAAAATATTCATAATTTAAT
>NW_027849918.1:0-261 GCF_054177405.1 Leptonychotes weddellii
TTAAGGACAATTTCCAAGTTCTTTTGGTTATTTAAAACCTTAGACTTTAAGTATTTCAGGTATGCAGGATATGAGTGTGTGTGTCTGTTTAATTAAAAAAAAGCAACAAAAACTAATTTTATCCTGGGCGCCTGGGTGGCTCAGTTGGTTAAGCGACTGCCTTCGGCTCAGGTCATGATCCTGGAGTCCCTGGATCGAGGCCCGCATCGGGCTCCCTGCTCGGCAGGGAGTCTGCTTCTCCCTCTGACCCTCCCCCCTCTC
>NW_027849919.1:0-261 GCF_054177405.1 Leptonychotes weddellii
GATGAGCCTCCGCAGAGGGGCCGGAGGTGAAAGGGCTGGGGCTGGCTCTTCTTGAGGCCCCATGCAGTTACAGACATGGCCTGTCTGGTGTCTGGGCTGCAGGTCATACCTGGAACGGACGCCGATGTGGCTGTTGGAACCGTGGTGTCAGCTGCTGAGGAGGCCCCAGTGGAGGAAGCAGAGATGGAGAAGGCAGCTCTTCCTGCTGGGGAAAGAGCAGGCGGAGAGGAGGCCAGGACTGATGCTGATACCACACAGGCT
>NW_027849920.1:0-261 GCF_054177405.1 Leptonychotes weddellii
CCAGAGTGACGTCCCTCGGCGGAGCAGACTTTTAAAAGTTCCGATTTTGTGCTCCGCGGCTCTATCACTTGCCAGAAGCGGCCGACGGAGGCCCCTCCCCCGCCGTCTATCCTCCCGAATATCGCCTCGGATTCACTTCTCCGCACGTCCTACCTTCCAGAAAGTGGTCGCTTTTCTGTTCAGAGAGTTGTTGCTATTCTTTTCTTCGATCTCCTGTTGAGTTTGTAGGTGTTCAGAATGGTCTGATCCCTATCCAGGGGA
>NW_027849921.1:0-261 GCF_054177405.1 Leptonychotes weddellii
GTAGGGTGTTCAGCAGGGAACATTGAGAGCTGACCCTGGGAGGATCAGGGATGTGACCAAGAAATAAACCTGAAGATCAGTAGTTTGGGAAGTACTTTGGGAAAGCATGTGTAACACTGGTGATGATTGCAAAATGAATAGTTTCCAGGGTGATCTTAGAGCAAGAGGATGGCATCTTTCCCCAGAGCTGCTTTTTTTTTTTAATTTTATTTTATTATGTTATGTTAATCACCATACATTACATCATTAGTTTTTGATGTA
>NW_027849922.1:0-261 GCF_054177405.1 Leptonychotes weddellii
TGCAGCTAGTTAAGCTGAAGAAGCCTGGGAATAAAGTTTGAAACAAGGTTAATAAAGTTCTTTGCCTAGGGAAAAAAAAAAAAGTATATGGCTACTTAAAATAATATAATCATGCTCCCAATTCTGCAAAAATGGGCTCCATTTAATTTAGGATTGCAATAACTAACACTAGCCACAGCATAAAAAATGGAATACTACCTACTATAGATTTCACCGACCTAAAAGTAATATGCCTTCCAAAGTAAATGTTAGTGAATTGGG
>NW_027849923.1:0-261 GCF_054177405.1 Leptonychotes weddellii
GTGGCTACAGCACCGTAGAAACAGAAACTGGCCTGGCATACAGGTCTAAGTGCCCTGCATTTCTTAGCAACCCCATGGAGTAGGTGTGAGTCTTGTCCTCATAGCACGGGGTGGGGGGCAACTGACCCACAGGGAAGCCACATGACCTGCCCACGGCTACACAGCAATCTCCAGCCTGTGTTCTTTTTTTTTTTTTTAAATTTTTTTTTATTCTTATGTTAATTCCCATACATTACATCATTAGTTCTAGATAAAGTGTTC
>NW_027849924.1:0-2055 GCF_054177405.1 Leptonychotes weddellii
TTATTTGAGAGAGAGAGAATGAGAGAGAGAGCACATGAGAGGGGGGAGGGTCAGAGGGAGAAGCAGACTCCCTACCGAGCAGGGAGCCCGATATGGGACTCGATCCAGGGACTCCAGGATCATGACCTGAGCCGAAGGCAGTCGCTTAACCAACTGAGCCACCCAGGCGCCCAATTCATAGGGTTCTTTCTTGCTTTTCCCAATCCGTATTTGTATCTCCCTTTATTTATAGTGAATATCCTGGCTCTCAACAATATCAACATATTTACCTATTTTTTCAATCCAATGATACATCTAAAATTGTTTCAGAATTGCTTCACCTGTTTTACTACAAAAACAAATGTTGTAAAAAAAAAAGAAAAGAAAAATCCAGGGTATTTTGCAGTTCTCCTTGAGGAGAGATGGAGGGTGTATGGTCAAATACCATCTTTGTACATGTCTTAGATTTTTTCCCCCTTCCTTCAGTTTGCATTTGGTTTGCTAGTCCCATCCTTGTTGATTTATTGTTAGAATGCTTCTAAATGTCAAAACTAAGCAATAAAGGTCTACTCATAACAGTGTCATTTCCGCCCACGTCCGTTTTGCCCCATTCCCTCCTCCCATTGTAGATCTCCAGCTTCACTGCTTTGGATTTTTTCTCTTTTTGTAGAAATAAATATATGTATATATTTCCCTTTCTATTTTACACAAAGGTCAGCATGCTATATTTGCTCTTTGGCAATTTGCTTCTTTCACTTAAGCAATATTGCCTGAGTGGTGAGCATAGCATGATGTATACAGATATCTGTTCAGTCACTGTGTTGTACACCTGAAACTAGGGTAACGTTGTATGTCAACTATACTCATAAAAAAAATTAAAACCCCCACTGAAAAAAACCCCAACCCAGTAACTCTGGGAAATCACTCCTTATCAGTCATAGAGATCAACCTTTCTCCTTTCCCAGCTGCATGGCACTCTGTGTGTACATAGGATCGTTTATTCATCTGATTTCTTATGTTTAGCATTTAGATGGTTTCTAATATCTTGAAATTACAAATAATGTTACATTAAAACCTTGTGCATATGTATTTTCATTTCGTTGGGGGTATAGCTTCAGGGTAAATTCCCAGAAGTGGAATTATTGAGTTGAAGGATAAATGTGTATGTAGTTTCGATAGATACTGCCAAATTTCCTTCTATGGGTGTTATAATCTCCCCCATCACAAGCCATGTATAAGTGCTGTTTTCTTTCTTTCTTTCTTTCTTTCTTTCTTTCTTTCTTTCTTTCTTTCTTTCTTTCTTTCAGGACTGCCAGCAGGGCGGGGTGGGGGGTGGCTGGGCAGAGGGAGAGGGGAGAGAGAATCTTAAGCAGGCTCCACACCCAGCTTGATCTCAAGACCCTGAGATCATGACCTGAGCTGAAATCAAGAGTCGGACGCTTACCCTTCTGAGCCACCCAGCTGCCCCTGAGTGCCATTTTCCATAGCCTTGGCTTAGGGTGCATTGTTAAGCTTTTAAGTCCTTTTCAGTCTAATGAGTGAGAAATGGTATTTCAGTGTAGTTTTAACTTGCATTTATCTTATCTTGACTAAGCTGAGAGACTTCTACTTTTTAAAGCTAGAGTATAACTAGTGTAGCAACATTTTAAGCTTAAAATTCAAAGGTGCTATTAAAGAATACCTTTTGCTTACATTTGGCCATTCATGTCCTTTGATTAGACTAAGAACTTCAGTCAGTAGAAGAAAGCCAATCTTTTCTCTTGGTGGGGAATAAGAACTTGCTGGTACTTTAAAAAAAAAAAAAAAAAAGCTTTCTTTGCCTCGCTGTGCCTTTACATGTTTCTTTTTTTTTCTCATGGTATTTTAGGTTGGCCAGGTCCATGGTGGATTGATGGGAATTATTCAGAGAGCTATGGTCAAGGCTTGTCCACATGTCTGGTTTGAACGCTCAGAAATGAAGGATCGACACTTGGTCACTAAGAGGTAAGCAGTGACATTACTCAGTATCCTTTGGGGTAGCATAAATTCTGATAAATCTTGACCTTCCCACCAAAGAAGACAGGGCAGTACTAAGGA
>NW_027849925.1:0-261 GCF_054177405.1 Leptonychotes weddellii
GCCAGGGAGGGGCAATTCCACCTCCTGCAAGGATATTTGAGAATCACTATGACAGGCAACTCCCCCAGAAGATCAGCAAGAAAAGCCAGCCAAGACCAAAGTTACTGATCAATGAGAACGGCAGAACTCCAGCACTAAGGGAATACAGCATATAGAATTCATGGCTTTTTTCCCATGATTCTTTAGTCTTTCAAAGTTAATTTTTTTTTAACTGTCTTTTTTTTTTTTAATTTTTCCTTTTCCCTTTTTCAACCAACATCT
>NW_027849926.1:0-261 GCF_054177405.1 Leptonychotes weddellii
GAATCGCACAGTGCATGTTCCAGGATATTGGCTCAAATCACTTAATAACCTTAAGTGTACAGTACTTTAAATTTTAGTGCCCCTAGGAACTAAAAAAAATGTGCACAGCTTTAATATAAACATCAGGTAAAAAATATTTGTACTGTATCACAGTATACATTTCATTTTTTTCTGCTCAAATAAAATGTTTAATCATCAGGCTGTTATACAGCTGATGTTTTTTAGCTTGGCAATATGGATGTCATCTTTAATAGCCAATGT
>NW_027849927.1:0-261 GCF_054177405.1 Leptonychotes weddellii
ACAGACACACTTTCTACTTCATAGTGCTTGTAGCCTACTTTAAATCTGCCACATGACTCCAGTAAAGCTGGGTCAACTTGGATAAATCACTTAATTACTTAAGCCCTCATTCCTTTTTTAAATCTAGTAAAATAAAGAGGTTAAATTAAATTGTACCAAAGATTGTCTTCAGCATAACCTTCCAAGAAAATTAACTCTCCCAAAATCAGAGTAAATGATCTAAACTATAATCTTTCCACATGTATCTTGCCAGGTAGTCAA
>NW_027849928.1:0-261 GCF_054177405.1 Leptonychotes weddellii
CCCTGCTTGTGTTCCCTCTCTCGCTGTGTCTCTCTCTGTCAAATAAATAAATAAAATCTTTAAAAAAAAAAAAAAAAAGAAAAGAAAATACTGCCTGGCCAGCTTACCTTTCAAGACTATTGACTGTTATCTGTTATCTAGTGTGAGAATCAAATGAAAAAAAATATATGAAAGGCATTTGAAATCTGTAAAATCAATTTGTATGTGAGGTATTATAACTACCATTAGATCTAGTCATTTATTTGATTTAAATAAATCCCC
>NW_027849929.1:0-261 GCF_054177405.1 Leptonychotes weddellii
CCTGCTCCAGGTGAACCCTTCTGGATAAATGCTAATAAAGAACATGTTGAGATAGGTAATAGTGTACGTGAGCTTCATAGCTGATGAAACTCAAAGGGCTTTCAAGGGTGTTAAATTCTTTGGTCTCTCACTGATATGAGGAATTCTTAATCTCAGGAAACAAACTGAGGGTTGCTGGAGTGGGGGGTGGGGTGGGAGGGATGGGGTGACTGGGTGGTAGACACTGGGGAGGGTACGTGCTCTGGTAAGCGCTGTGAATTG
>NW_027849930.1:0-261 GCF_054177405.1 Leptonychotes weddellii
TCTTCCTCTGAGGAACGTGTTGACGTCAGGTGATTTCTTCTAAACCAGTGCCCCGTAAAGCTGAGGCTCATTCATATGTAGGCTTTCCCGTAACCGCTCATGGTCCCCCCTTCCGGCTGGCTCATCCTGAAGCCACCTGCAGTTTTCCTGAACCAATGCCTACTCGTATGGACCTTCAGCAGACTATTTACAAACTGTGCTCACAAGGAGGCACCAAATCAAGCAGAATGATTAAGTGTGGAATGTATCTGAAGGTTGTGT
>NW_027849931.1:0-261 GCF_054177405.1 Leptonychotes weddellii
AGCCACTGCCATAGGATGAGGAGGGCTCAGCCATCACAATACACTTATTTAGTACCTACTTGTCGCCAGTCACTTATGATGAAGGAAAGGCAGGCAGATGGACAGACAACCTCTTCCAGTATTTAAAATTAGATACATTATCTCACTGAGTCCTTTCCAAACCATACCAGTCAGAAACTGTTTCCATAGGAGATGAGAAATTTGAACAACAGAGGGGTTAAGTTATTGCCCTGGTCATAGGGCTAGTAAGTAGTGGAACCA
>NW_027849932.1:0-261 GCF_054177405.1 Leptonychotes weddellii
GCGCTCTCTTTCCCCTGGATCTATCTTCAGAAAAGGATTTGTAGCTGACTTTGGGACAGCTCAAGGCAGCTCTAAGCCTCTCAGGAGCTGTGGCTCTGGGGGATGAGCCCTCTAGACCACCTTTGCTGCTCTAGCAACGTTAGAAGGTGACCAGCATGTCTCCTTCTCCCTCCCTCTTCCTACTTCTTTCTTTTCCTTTCTGGGATCTCCTGTCCCGAGTATGGAAGTGTGGGTAAAGCATAGCAACTCATTTCAAACCTG
>NW_027849933.1:0-931 GCF_054177405.1 Leptonychotes weddellii
TTTAACCTCAGTTACCTCCCTAAAGGATGTATCTCCAATGCAATTCACCTGCTTTTCAGCTTATTATTATTATTTAAATAAAAATAAGATGGGGGAATGAATACTTTTGGAATAACCAGAGATTTAATACAAAGCAGCAGAAATTCTAGTTACAGGTTTGTTTGATTTTAAAAAAATCACTTATGTTACTTTAATCTTTAGACTCATGAAATCATGCATTTACATATAGGGAATAAAATTGAAGAAGCCAACTGATCAGTTAAATGTTTTTGGTCACATGTAACAAAAATCAATGTAAATGGGCTTAGATAATGAAAGGAGTTTGTTGTCACATGTAATTGAAAAAACCTCTATAAGTAGAAGAACTATAAATCATGCCCTACCCAGACTTAGTTTTCAGAGTAGCTTCACCCTCAGTGACAAGATGTCTGCCCCAGGTTCAACTCATGGGTAGACACCGCACCATTCAGAAAAAGATAGAGCTCCCAGAAAAAAGTTCCAAGATGTACTATGAAAAGGACATTTTATAAAGCTAATCTGCCAACCACTTTATTAATAAATATGGGCAGGCATATGGAGTGTGCTGATTGGCCTATTCTAGAATTTTCAATAAACGTCAGGGGTTCTTGGCAAAGAAAAAAAGAAGCACGGATTATAGGGATGTAACAGAAGACGTCCAACTCCCCCACTTAATCTGACATGAGTGTATTTTTTAAGCAAAAATTTACAGAAACAGAAATGGAACCATTTCTCAAATATTAGGTACAGGACTCAGAGAAGGTTCTTCTGGTTTATTACAATGCATAAGTTTCCAATATATTTTTTGTTATATTATATTATAACTTAATTATTTGGCAGTATGTTAATGAAGCTAAGGTCATTGTAATATACTAGTTTTTTAAAATTTTATTTTACACTGGGGAGGGTATGT
>NW_027849933.1:1031-2000 GCF_054177405.1 Leptonychotes weddellii
AAATAAATAAATAAATAAATAAATAAATAAAGGAAAAAAAAATAAAAGCATAATGTCAAGTATTCTACTAAAAATGCAAATAGGTTTGAGCTCGTTTGAATTGTATTCTGCTTCAGATTTATAGAGGAGCTATTTTATTGATTGTATTAGAAAGTACAAAGAAACAAAACCTGAATAATTAGGTGTTTATGAAAGTTCTTATAATTGTACATTTTGGAATTATTTTAAAATTAGTTTTCTAGTTGTGAGATATTAATGGAAAGAAGTCAAACTGTATTTTAAAAGCATAATGTTACAAAACATTTTTGATCACTTCTTTACCCTCAAAAATAAATAAAAGTCAACATACTCATTTATTCCTAAAAAAAAAAAAAAAATGAGATACTAAGAGTAAATATCTTTGGGTTATGAGAATTAAATGGGTTTTTGGTGTATCTGAAGAGCTTTGAAACATGCTTGACACATAGCAACTGCTTAAAAAAAAAAGCTAGCTAATAATAATATTACTATTATTAACTAGTTCCCCATTCCACCAGTGTAGGGTGTGTTGGTGAGACAGCTCTCTGATACCATAAACAATGCTTTAAAGGCCATCCTTATTCATGTTTTCTCCTAGAATTGCTCATGAATGTCTCTGGGGCACATAAGAGAGGGATTCCCGAATTATGGAATAATTTCACAAAGCAATGCCAGGACATGGATGTGGCAATGGACAGCTCTCCAGGATGTCCAGTTTTACACTCCCACCAGCTATCTTGAGAGTCCTCATTCCCCACATCCTCTCCAGTACTTTGTAGCACCTCACTTTCCAATGGTTGCTGATGTGATGGGTGGAAAGTGGCATCTTGCTCTGTTTTGCTTGTCCTTAATCACCAGTGAGGTTGGCATCTCTTCCTATATTTGTTAGCGTCCTGTGATTTCATATATTTTGACTAATTTTCTAAAAAGTTTCCTATCTTTTCCTTCCTG
>NW_027849934.1:0-13309 GCF_054177405.1 Leptonychotes weddellii
CAGACATGGCCGCAGAGATGTGGGGGCAAATTTTTTTCTCTTGAAATGTGTGGAGCCAGCTACCAATCCCAAGAATGCGTTACTGAAAGAAACTAATTTAAATTACAAAGCAAATAACAGGTAATAAAGCTGTTTTGGCTTTTGTTCTGTTTCACGCAAGATGTAGACCTGAGGACATAAAGTTGGAGGAGCCAGAAGGTGTAAGAGGTAAGAAAAGACGTTGAAGGGTGATTTAAACATTGTACCTTTTTAAGAATTACAAGCATTGACTCATCATCACCTTTCAATATCTTTCCTAATGTGCAATAATACTCAAATATTTTCTTTACTATTTTTCAGGATGTTTATGAAAACTGAAGGAGCTTTAAAATACAAAGGTGGTGGTTTTACATGGTGTGATTATAAGTGTCCAAGAAGCCCTCCATGTTCACGTTACCATTACACACACACACAAACACACACGTCCCTCACAAGTCATACCTCCAAACATGCACACACACATACACACACATACACACATGCGCATACACAGGCATATATAGACAAGCCACACCCTCACACTCTCCAAACACAAACACAAACACAAACATAAACACAAACACAGACATAAATACTTGACTCTCCCACCAATGAGAGGAGGAGCCGGCCAGGGGGCATGAAACCTAGAAGGGCAAGGATAACTTTGGCTGAAAATGGAAATTATATCTAGGGCTTTCAGTACGAACTTAATGTTTTTGGCTTTTGTGCATTTAAATTCAGAGTGACTTAGAATAGCTCATATTTGAAACTACTATTTGTCAAACATTCTTTAGTGTGAATGTGTTTCTGATCATTTCTTGAGAGCAGGTTTTGACAGACAAACTGCACATACTGAGGGCCAAAGGCTAAAGGGGGAATAAGAACGGGGCAAAGAGAGAGGTTGCGGGGTGTCCGAGATACTGTGTCTAACACGGTGATTTGTCCTGGGGTCATTGCTGAGTGAAAGCCTGTGGACACCACTGAGAGCTGCCCGTCGGAATAAACAAAAGGTTATCCAGACAATCCTGTAGCCAAAGAGCATATTTTTCTACTTACATCAATGTGATGCTTGAAAGGTCACTTCGGTCTATATAAAACTAGAACTTATTGGCTACCATTAAGTTAAATGAGACATTCTCGACCCCAAGTCTAGGCAATCATAATTCCCAAATTCTAAATTCTTCAGTCCAATCCAAGGCTTAATACTTTTCATCTTTAAAAATCATAAATATATATTAGTTTATCTTTGAACTTGTATATTTTAGTAAATGTTTTAATATTGGGGTAGAGAGAATTGATGAAGAAATGCTAAAAAGTTTTGAGAAATTAAAAACAAAAAGGTTATGATTAATGTAGACAGATTGACCTGTTTCACACTTTAGTGTGGATAAGAAGGGTGCATTATCACAATGCCTTATGCTTGGATGGCTCAATCTGGATGTGTATGAAGATTTTAATTAATGAGATCATCATTAAGGAACAATATCTCCACTTACTCCCTTTCTCTGCTTACAGATGTTACAACCTGAGCTTTAGGATGCCATTCTCCCTAATGTTTTAAATGTTGTTTCTAAAAAACAGTGGAAGGGAAAATATTTCTTTGAAGAGCCATTAGCTCTAAACTTATTTTCCCTTATCCATCTGATAAAGCCAACATCTGTTAATCTAGAGAGCATCCCTGGAAGGGATGTTTGTTCACTTTTTTGGGCCATGGAAATGACTTATAGGACAGATGGAGACCAAGTTTGGTTTCAAAATGCTTCACATTGGGCTATTCTGCCTGCGTTCATTGTGGACCAGTGTAAGGCAGGTTTTGAGTTTATGTTCAATAATTTTTACTATAGCAGAAGAAAAGAAAAAACTAATATACCAAACCTGAGATCTAAAAAATTATGTTTTTTTCCTTTTTGCAAGGTTGAGAATATTCTTATCTAATATGCTTAGAAATCCTTGGTGGAAATCAATAAAGGAAAACATGGTGATGAGTAACTGTATACTAAATTTGGTCAAAGTGGTTTTTTAAAAGTGTTTCAGATAAGACTATGCCTTTATTTTTTGTGATTGTAAAATTACTCTCTTTTCACACTCCAATTTTCTGGCTAATTCTTATTACTCATCTAACTTCATTTACAGTATATGTGGATGACAACTCAAGAGAAAAATGTAAAGAAGGAACATGTAACTTAAAATAGCATCTGGCTAATGGTCCCTAAATTATTGGATTGATTGATTCATTTATTCATTCATTTATTCAGTAGGCAAATATTGATTGAAGACTTAGTCTGGGCCAGTTTCTGGTCTATGATTTGGAGATGGTGTTAAAAACAAAACAGACAAAAAATTTCTCCTCAGTGGATCTTAAACTGTAGCAGGAGAGACAGATAGTAAACAAATTAGTATATAACTCCTAAATTTCCATTAAAATATCATGGAACCAGAGAAGAACAACAATGAAAACTCATAACATAGAACACTAACACTTCAGGGAAACAAGTTTTGGGAAAAATTTTATTAAGTTGAAGGTTGATAGGAAAAGAGGAAAAAAAGATTGTTCATTTCTATGTTTCACCTCAGGAAACACCAAGCTTGAGTGCCTTTACTAAGACAGTTAAGACATTTCCTGCCTCTCCCATGCTATTTGTCCCTCAGCGCAAAGACCCCAGGATCTCCCAACCAGTGATCTGTGCAGACACTTTCTCACTGTCTCAGTGATGTTCCTACAAAATTCAGCTTCCAGTGGCTGCCACTATTCTAGACTAATTTGTCATGTAGAATAAAGGTACTAAAAGTATTTTTTTCAATAACTTGGGGACCTGTAAGTAAAAAACAAAATTAGCACAAAACTATATGTTAACATAATATTGTGTATGTGACAAGAACAAAACAAAAATCTGTAAATATTCCAATCCTCCCTCCTCCCCTCCCTTCTATTGAGGAAGAACCTTTTTTTCCCCCTGCTGTTACAAGGCTTTGTTTGTGTGTGTTGGTTTGGAAATGGATGATGATAAAAACCTAGAAAAGACCAGAGTATTTGATTATAGGTTAGTATGTTGTGAGCAAGAGAGAGTAGCTTAAATGATATTTCTCTCTCATTTCACAGTTCAGAGATTAGTGCTCCACAGCTGATGAGGTGCCTTGCCATACTCAAGACTTCTGTCTCAGATTCTCAAGCAGTAGCTACTGTCCACACCATCTCTCTGTTTAAAAGGGAAAAGAGGGTGACCAGAAGGGTAAGGACAAAATTGTTTTCAGAGGTAGAATCAGGAAATGGCATCATCACTTCAGCTCATACCCTCTTGGTTAGAATTTTGTCACATGTCCACACAAAGCTGCAAGGGAGTCTAGCAGTGGAAACTATCTGTGTGATTATATACCCAGCTAAAACCTGGGAGTTCTATTACTGAAAAAAGAATGGATACATGTCAGGGAACAACTAGCAGTCTGTACCTTAGCCCTGTGGCTACCCTGATATCTATCTGGTATTCCTCTTACCACTCATAGAGCCCACACAATCACCTCCACAGATAACAATGAGAGCCATATCCAGTTACTACTCTTAAAATGCCAACCTCTCTGTTGGTTCTTTCCACTAAGTTAGTATGTGGTTCCTGGTGTTTTGGTGACCTATAAACCAATAGATAAATTATCTGCTCCTTCTCTATACACATTAAACAATAATGGAGAAAGACCAAGATAACTTCAATTAAAAATCTCATTCAGAAAAGCGAATAAAGGGAACACAGAGCAGTCACTTGCCCAGAGCAATAATCAAATCCTGCTGAGCAAGTGTTGGCATTGCAAGATGTGCTTGGTTAGTTCTTGTTCTGGTCTCCAGAGGAACTCCTTTGTCCATTTGCTTCTCTGGTCCCTTTATCCATTTTCTTTTATGATCACGTTTGAAGTGTGCATTGGAAAATGTGCTCTCCTTGAGGGCTACACAGTTTGGGGGGGACAGGAATTGCCTTAGGAGTCACACAATTACAGGTATTTTAAACCAGGTTGTGCTTTCCCTGGCAATAAAAAGCCCTCCATAACTTAGTAGGTGTATTCAATTTGTTTTCCAGTCAGTTCCATGTGAAAGGAGTTATCGGTGCAAATTGTACCTATATGTAGGTTTTTTTTTTTTTTTAGTGTTAAGTTTTCATTACACTAAGTACAGTGTTATTGCTATAATTGTCATTAAGTAATTTATAGTTGAGTGTTGTTAGACTTGTGATGTTATTGAATAGTATTTTTATTCTGTTTTAAAAGTGGACTTATTTGAGGGGCACCTGGGTGGCTTCGTTGGTTAAACGTCCGACTCTTTTTTCTTTAAGACTTATTTATTTGAGAGATAGAAAGAGAGAGAGCACGAGCAGGGGGAGGGGCAGAAGGAGAAGGAGAAAGAGAATCTCAAGCAGACTCTATGCTAAGGGCGGAGCCCAATGCAGGGCTCAATCTCACGACGCTGAGATCATGCCCTGAGCCTGAAACTAAGGGTTGGACACTTAACCGAATGAGCCACCCAGGTGCTCCAAGCGTCTGACTTTTGATTTTGGCTCAGGGCATGATCCCAGGGTTGTGAGATCAAGCCCTGCTTTGGGCTCCCTGCTGGGTGTGGAGCTTGCTTGAGATTCTCTCTCCCTTTCCCTTTGCCTCTCTCTCTCTCTCAAAAAAAAAAAAAAAGATAATAATAAAAAATTAAATAAAAGTGGACTTATTTGAATAATAGCCTTACAGAACAGGATCCTTGCCCAGGCTGCAATTTTTCCTTTTTCTTTTTCTTTTTCCTTCTAGCTTTATTGAGATATAATTGACATATAAATTTAAGCTGTATTTGTGTTGATTTGACACACTTATGTATTGCAAAATGATTCCACAGTGTTACTTAACACTACCTCACCTCATATAATTCCCATTTCTTTTTTGTGGTGAGACCATTTATGATCTACTCTCTTAGCAACTTTCAAGTATCCAATATTGCATTGTTAATTATCATCACCAAACTATACACTAGATCCCCAGAACTTATTCATCTTATAACTGGAAGTCTGTATCCTTTGGCCAATATTTCCCTGTTTGTCCCTAGATACAGTTCTTAAACCTAAAGTCTCTCATTTATTGGTCCTATGCTCAGTTTTACCATCTCTCCAGCACCTTAATCGGGTTTCCTTTCATCCATATAAAGAACTAGGCTTGGGCTTTCATTATTTGCATTGTTGGCATACAGTCTGCTTTTCACCTTATCACAACCAACTTCCAGTGCACAACAGTCTGTGTCCTCACCCACTGCTAAGCCAGTACCTTCTATACCAGGATTTGTGAGAGCAGCAGACCACTTCCAGTACAAATGTCTGGATTGGATTGAATACAAAGTTTTATAATATAGAGACCTTAAATATAACAGCTTAAGATAGACTTTTCCTTTCTCAAATAAGTAGTTCAGAAGACGGTAATTTAGAACTCTTAGAGCAATTGTTCCTTCTTTTACATGAAGTTTCCATTTTGAGGATCAACGAACCAGTTCTCATTGACTTCTAGACAGAGAGAAGAGGAAAAGAATAGCAGAGGATGTACTGTTTCCTTTTCAGGAGGGTGACCTGGAAGAAGGACATCTGCTCCCATCTCATTGACTGTAATTGAGCCACTTGACCCCATGGAGCTACAAGGAACTTGCAAGATGAAGTCCTTAGGTGGGTAGTAATGTGGCTATTAGCTAAAGGATGGGAATTCTGTTGCTAAAGAAAGTGGAGGTGAAACCTGGTGGAAATCTGGACCAAAGCCAGTCTTGATGAAGAACAATCCTGAGTTACCATGAATAGAAATTACACCAAAATATTACTAGTTTTTGTTTCTAGTCGGGGAATCATGATGATTTTCACTGTATTCTCTATGATTTATTTATACTTCATCCACTTATTTATTTTATCTGTTTTTTAGGGTTTTATAATGATCATTCAGCACTTGAATAATTCAAAATTCTTTAAAAAATTCAATGAACTAAATCCCACAACCAAGCATTGGAAGTGATGCTATAATAAGAGTTGTCTGTAGATGTAATGCATAAGATAAGGCTTCAAAGGACCTGGCAGAGGCAGAATTGGAGATTTGTGAGAATAGAGAGAGAGATCTTGTTTGCCAATGATGAAATTGCTTTCTTCCTCTTGAGAAATGGTACAGATTTCAAAAAGTCGAGTTGAGAGAGAAGGAGAGAAAGAGAAAGAGAAAGAGTCGGCAACATAAAACATTAAAAGTTTAAGCTTAGTAATCTGGAGAAAGGGGTATTGGCTTACTTTGCGTATCAGTAATTTAAATAATATTATTACATGTTAAGTAAATGTATTGCTGTTATTGTAGTAAGAAATATTTTGATTATTTCTGAAATTTTGATAAAAGAGGACGATTCCAGCTCTGTCACGCTCCATGAAAATAATTACAACAGGAAAGTGTGTAAAATAACAACAGCATAGATTCTTGATTTGAAATTGTCAAAAAACATGTTGTATTAATGACAAAAAGAACTCAATGAGTGCACAGGAAACTATGTTTTGGTTTTAAACACTTGAAAATTCCACTTATATTTATATGATGAGGGTATTATTAAAACAAACATTCAGATGATGGTAGGGGATCTTACAAAAGAGCATTTGGGCATTCTCAGAGACTTATCTCTTTCTCTAGATATATTTTAGCAATGTTAATCCTCTAAATAAAACCAAATAGTGGTTTAAAAAGGAACATTTTTAGCCTTGAGAAATGTGACTAAATTTCCTTTTTTTGTAACTGGCAATGAGAATGTACTCTTACTATGTTAAACAGCCAGAGGAAAAAAATATTGAATGTCTGGTGGGGGTTATGACATATAATGTTGGGAAGAACTGAATGGTCCAGCTGTATGCAATACAGGTGGAAAGATAACCCTGTTCGTATCAGGAGCAGAGATGTGCAGACACAACTTCTATTATGCTGCCTTTAATGTGCTGAGATCTCATTACCCTCAGTCTTTGTTTTCAAGATTCTACTATCTGAGAAAAAGAACATAATTGTCTTACGTGGGGCCAGGCATCTGCTCTTGTATCATTCAGTTATGGCCAGAGGGGCAGGACCACTCGCGGCAGCAGGTCTTGTGTATGAGGTTTCCCCAAGAAGGGGGATCACTGAGAGTGAAACACTCAGTGGTGTGTTAGCTATCTCATGAAATGGAAAGGAGGCTCTAATATATTACCAATCCTGTGAGTTAAACTTCCCTAACAAGGAATGATTACTAAATACTATAAATGAAAGCATATCAGTTTCTAGCAAATCATTACCAGAACCCTTTTTCCCTGCTGTTTTTCTTACACTGTATGCACAATATAAGAGAGAAATGAGAAGGCCTCAACTGATTCATTTGATTTGTTTGTTGTCTTGGTCTGATGGTTAGGAATGATGGACAGTAAAGTGAGAGATAGGAGAATATTTATAAATTTAGGTATTTTCGTATTTGGTCAAGGGAGGATTATTTTTAGTGAGTAGACAAAATCAGTAAAAATAGAGATTTTATTACAATTAATTCCTTGCATGTTTCTTAAGTTAGAATGAACAAAATTCTTGTCTGGTACCTGTATAAGCCAGTTATAGCATTTAGAATGTCACTTAGGAAATGGAAAATTTCTATTTATATAAAATCTTTATATCCTGCTGAAGAAACTTGAAAATGTCAATTTCATGCAGTGCATCTGGGAAGATCTGTCTAGGGCATAAGACCTTAACTATCGCATAGCGATTATAACTTATCTATGTAAATAGTAAAGAAAACTTTGCAGAGATGCATTGTCTATTAAGACAGCCAGTGCTTAGGCATATGGCTATACAGTCCCTGGATTGCAGGTCCACTTGGATAGATGAAATTCCCCTGACAGATGTTGACCTAGAGGTCAGTAGAATTATATTCTAGTGACAAGATTTTTAAAAAGACATTAAGATGATGCAGGATGTTCAAACATCGTTTTCATAAATTGTTCCTTCTGGGATGCCTGGGTGGCTCAGTCGTAAAGTGTCTGCCTTCGGCTCAGGTCATGATCCCAGGGTCCTGGGCTCGAGCCCCGCATTGGGCCCCCTGCTCAGAGGGAAGCCTGCTTCTCCCTCTCCCTCTGCTGCTCCCCCTGCTTGTGCTCTCTCTCTCTCTCTCTGATAAATAAATAAATAAATAAATAAATAAAATAAATTGTTCCTTCTTCTACACATACTTCAGTCACAGGGGAACAGAGTGCATTAAACATAGTAACCTCAATAACATTTACAAAAGCAATTGTAAACAGAAGACAACAGAAAAGGAAAAATATAGAAGGAACTGTCATTAGCTAATATCTCTCAAGGGAGACTATAGTGCTACAATGAAATAGGAAGACAGGGATGGTGAAGTGGGTCCCCTAAGAATAGGTCCTTTCTTTAGTTACTCTGTGTAATATGTAAATGTATATTGTTACACAAAATTCTGAAAAACAACTTATGAGCCATGTCATTGTATCACGTGGCAGGTAGCTGTGCTGCACTTTGGTCCTGAAGGGAAGAATTATGATCTAAAATTAAGATCTTAGTTTTGGGCGCCTGGGTGGCTCAGTTGGTTAAGCCACTGCCTTCGGCTCAGGTCCTGATCCTGGAGTCCGGGGATCGAGTCCCGCATCGGGCTCCCTGCTCAGCGGGGGGTCTGCTTCTCCCTCTGACCCTCCCCCCTCTCATGTGCTTTCTCTCTCTCATTCTCTTTCTCTCAAATAAATAAATAAATAAAAGAAAAAAAAGATCTTAGTTTCAATGATAACAACCCTCCTCTTCCTTGGGTTTAATTGGGGGTGCTTCCAAATATGGTAGTTACCTTGGCAAATAAGAAGCAGGAGTGTTACATTCATATATTTTTTTCTGTTTTGGAAAAGATTTTATTTATTTGACAGAGAGAGACACAGCAAAAGAGGGAATGCAAGCCGGGGGAGTGGGAGAGGGAGAGGCAGGCTCTCGTCTGAGCAAGGAGCCCAATGCCAATGTGGGGCTCAATCCCAGGACCCTGGGATCATGACCTGAGCCGAAGGCAGATGCTTATCCGACTGAGCCACCCAGGAACCCCTGTTTTTTCAAAGTATATATAGGGATGTGCAAATATGAAATATAATTCTTGGATTGACATAAAAGTACTACAGTCGGTATCATAAGAATTTTGAAAAATCTGTCAAGCTCTAGCATTATATGTATTAATTTATTAAATATATATTAATTTTAATTTTGAATATACATATATGTATGTTTTCTTACATAAAGAACTGAATGCTCTCTATTCTGCTCTTTGGGAGATTTATGTATGATTCAAGGGAAAAGGGTATCTTTGTTGAAATACATCTCGTATTTATTTGTCTGAAAATAATATAGGTTTCAAAGTAATGAAATTGTTATTGGAATCCAAAGAGGAGATATATTAGGCGTTAAGAAAAGCAACTGGTAGAAATTAAGTGGCCTCCCCAGCATCCCAGAACTAGGAAACAGTACGTAAAGCATTTGCCCCTTGGTCACTCTGGCTCTAAAACCCACTGAAATGGAAGATTCCTAAGTTTAAGAGCAGAGCCTGTTGTGTTCAGCATTCCACCGCCAAGACCCATCACAGTGTCAGTATCAGAAAATAAAGAATGACTAAATACATAGTCTAAACACTAATTTTGGTTTAAATAATCCGATTGGAACAAACTGACAAAGTATCCAAAAGGAAATTTAGAAATGACCAGGTTTTGAAGTTTGGTTGATTGCTGCAGAAAAATTTGGGGTAACAGGTAGAGGATAGAAAGAAATATGCTCATTTCTGGGATGGTTATAAAAATAGTGAGACCTGACCAAGGCATTCACGGTCTAGAACTGATGGGGTGTTGTGTGAATATCAGTTGTATATTTCCATTTCAGAAATGGCTTGATCTGTCCACGCCTGACTTAAAAACAACCGTCAACTACTGCTTTTCAGGAACACATGACCTATTAGCAATGTGCAGCATGTTGAGAAGGTAAGATGGGCAGTGTTTATATCATTCAGTTTTCCATACTTGGAAGTCCCCGTCTTGGGAGCACAGGATCTCTCCCAGGGAGATGATATAGCTGCTTCCAAGTGCCCTATTTCTTCCACACTTGTTCCCATCCCAAGTTCTTGACCTGATTATTTTCTTAACATGCTGCTCAACCATACATGCTTCAGATTAAATATGTATATATATATATATATATTTTCCTGGATTTCTATTCAAGCCATCTAGTACCTTACATGCATTATTTTTTTCTATCCCTTTCCTGAGGGATATACCCTTTTCCTTAAAATCCAATTCAATAATCGATACCTGGCTACGAGCACATATACTCCCACACACTTACTGCCTGCTTGCATTCATTTGGAACATCTTGAACACATATTTCATTTACCCATTGCAAAAATTTTCTATGTTACCTACTTCTACCCTAATTCAACTATTTGTTTGAATAAAATTGAAATTGGCCATGTTTTGGGGCTCTGTGTGTAAACATTCATTATCAATATTTGCAGCTGGGGCATCTCATTCATTGCCCATCCCAGTTACAACGACGGTGTCAAATAGCCTCTCTACCCATAATTTCTCTTTTAGGAAATTGGCTGTGTCCCATGAAATCTGAGATCCAAGAATAACTTTATGGGGAAAACAAGTATTAACAGCTATTGAAAAACTCCTGCCTTAATGTTTAACCAAATAAGATGGTTTATTAGGATCTGTATCTTTATAGCTCCCTTTTAACAGCTGTAATAAACTCTTTCAAAGCAATATGCTACAAGAGATCAAAGAGCTATGCTCAATTAGAGTCGTTCCTTATTAGCCATAGTCAGAAAAGAAGTAGGAAATAAATCAAAGTGTGTCCGATATGTCCTTTAGCGGACTAAGAAAGTATTGTGTCACTGTGAAATGTCGCTTTAAACCAAATTAAAAGTCCTGTGAGCCCTGAAGCTCCCTCCACCATGGCAGTGGACCTGCTATGGAGATCATGTCTCGGGTTCTGAGATCAATGCCCCCGTGAGCCCTTGCTAAGAATCGAGAGATCAGAGATGAAAAGCACATCCACAAAGTCTTACAACACAGCCAGTCTACTGTCAACAAAGAGATGTACAGCATAAGTTGACTGTTGTGATTTCAGCTTGAACAAAATAACAGCAGGTTTCTAAGTGGCTGTTGTATATTAGATGAAGTGGGGTTATCCAATGCAGGAAGGGCAGGCAGAACACGATTTAAACTGTGGTTCACTGAAAACAACCTCCATGGCGTGAATCCAGGGCAGCAGAGCAATGTAATACGTGGCCTCAGTGAGTCGAGTTAATTTCCCTAGAAGGGTTCAAAAACCCCTGTTAATTGTGCCACTGTTCTCTCTTCATCCTCAGCTCCAGTGTCCAGTCGTCTCTGCTGGCGTTCTTGCAGGATGTAGGTCCAGGCACTACATTTATTAATTTTTCCCCTATATGTTACCATGTATCTACCTTCCATTCTCTCCCTGTGCCTATCATACTTTCTCACAATACAGCTATGAGTTAATTTTATCATGATTTATAGTGAAAGAACTGAGTGTTAGATAAATTAAGGGACTTTCTCAAGGAGAAGCTGTAATAAGCAGAGGTGATTGTGTGAAAAATTTCTCAACCGCTGTGCCCCATATCCTGATAAACAAAGATGATTACTCTCTATTTTGAACCAAATCTATGACTTCATCATTTTCAATTACCACTTGCCTCTGCCACATGTTCCCATAGGTATGACCACCCTGGGGTCTGACTTGATGAAGACAGAGTCAAATTTAACTTGTGGATTCCTAGGGAGGTTTCCTTTTCCGTGAAATGTCAACCGTGAGCAGGGAGAGAAAACATGAAATGTCTCCATCTCACTTTAACAATGTAAGGATTTCCAGAAGCCTACATGGCCTAGGTCCTTTTCCATATTATAATATTGTTTCTGGCTTCCTCTTAGTTCAGCCCTCCCACTTCCATAATAAGCAAAGGGAGATTTTATCAAGAAAGACAGAATGAAAAAGCTTCTGCTCTGTTTCAATGTTCTCATCTGCATCTTGTGAGCTCTTCTGCTTTTCACTATCCATCAGTTTGCTCTATAAAAGCTTCCCAGATTTATCTGGATACTTTTGATACTTTAACATCAAGGATACCACTTAAATTATTTTCCAGAATGCATCAGAATGACAAGGGCCTAACATTTACATAAATCTCATATAGCAGAACTATGATGAAGGATTCAAGTTCTAGTATTTTACATTAATCAAGAATGGAAGTTATAAAATATTTTAATACTAAAAGGGTTACAGAATACCTTCATGTAATCCTTTTCATAGACATTACCATGAAATGAGACTAGTTCTAACACATCTAAGGAGTGGTATACAAACCAAACCAGAGGGGCTAGTTTAGATCGTCTAAGTGTAAAGGAAATGAACAATGTCAGAGTAAATGTGTCTAAGCTAAAAAGGAAAGGCCAGAACAACGTATGGCAGGGAAGGTTTTAGGTATCAGTCAGTGCCAGCCACCAATTTATAAATGGGTGTTCAGTGTAGATGAATCCAATTAATATCTATTTAATTGGTTGTGTGTATATATATCTTGCTTTCAAGATTATGTTAGTTCTATGAGGGTATAAATAAAAATTTCCATACTTTCAGAACTTAGCATATTGCTTTAAACAGTAAGCACTTGAAAAAGACTTTTTAAAAAAGATTTATTTATTTTTGAGGGAGAGAGAGAGAGAAAAATCGCACACACAAGTTGGGGTAGGGGCAGAGGCAGAGAGAAGGAGAGAAAGAATCCCAAGCAGACTTCCTTCTGAGCACAGAACCAGATGCGAGACTCGATCCCAGGACCCTGAGATCATGACCTGAGTTGAAATCAAGAGTGGTCTGCTTAGTGGACTAAGCCACCCAGGCACCCCAAAAAAGACTTGTTAAATGAATGTATCTCACCTTAGCTTCCATGCTCCTTAAAACAAACCAGCTTCTTTCCCACAAGGTTCCTTTTTTCCCAATCTCCATGTTTTGTTCTCAGGACTTCACAAATGTAATTCTTCCGCTCTGTAAAAAACTTTTGCTGCTGGTGCAGCCACTCTGGAAAACAGTATGGAGGTTCCTCAAAAAGTTGAAAATAGAGCTACCATACGATCCAGCAATTGCACTACTGGGTATTTACCCCAAAGATACAAATGTAGGGATCCGAAGGGGTACGTGCACCCCGATGTTTATAGCAGCAATGTCCACAATAGCCAAACTGTGGAAAGAGCCAAGATGTCCA
>NW_027849935.1:0-2055 GCF_054177405.1 Leptonychotes weddellii
ATACCACCTTACACCAGTTAGAATGGCAAAAATTGACAAGGCAAGAAACAACAAATTTTAGAGAGGTTGTGGAGAAAGGGGAACCCTCTTACACTCTTGGTGGGAATGCAAGTTGGTACAGCCACTTTGGAAAACAGTGTGGAGGTGCCTCAAAAAATTAAAATAGAGCTACCCTATGACCCAGCACTTTCACCTCTGGGTATTTACCAAAGACATAGATGTACTGAAAAGAAGGGCCATATGCACCCCAATGTTCATAGCAGCAATGTCCGCAATAGCCGAACTGTAGAAAGAGCCGAAATGCCCTTCAACAGACGAATGGAAAAGAAGATGTTGTCTATATATACAATGGAATATTACTCAGCCATCAGAAAGGATGAATACCCAACTTTTGCATCAGCATGGATGTAGGAGATTATGCTAAGTGAAATAAGTCAAGCAGAGAAAGCCAGTTATCATATGGTTTCACTTATTTGTGGAACATAAGGAATAGCATGGAGGACATTAGGAGAGGGAAGGGAAAAATGAAGGGGAGGGAAGTCGGAGGGGGAGACAAACCATGAGAGACTAAGGAATCTGAGAAACAAACTGAGGATTTTAGAGAGGAGAGGGTGGGGGAATTGGTTAGCCCAGGTATTAAGGAGGGCATGTATTGCATGGAGCACTGGATATTATACGAAAACAATGAATCATGGAACACTACATCAAAAACTAATGATGTACTGTATGGTGACTAATGTAACATAATAAAATAAAAAAAATAAAATGAGGATATTTGTCTTATTACTGAATTGTAAGAGTTCTTTATGTATTCTGTATACAAATCCTTTATCAGATCTTTGTTTTGAAAATATTTTCTTGTAGTTTTATATTTTTAGTATTTTTTAAAAAATGGGTCTTTTAATAGAAAATTTAAATTTTGATGTGTCACATTTAACAATTTTTCCTGAACATAATAAAAATAAATAAATAACCAAAAAAATATTTTTTTCCTTTTTGAATGTTTTTAAAAAATCTTCTCTAAGAAATACTTTCTTAACCTGCGGTCATAAGACTTTCCCTATGTTTTCTTCTAGAAAAGTAATGCTTTCAGTTCTAAGTGTTAGGTGAATTCATTACTTTTTATAAATGGTGTCAGGCAAGGAGTGAGGTTGACTTTTTAGGGATTGTGGGTTTTTCCAGCACCTTTTTTCCAAAAAGAACTTCCTTCCACTTAATTGTCAGTGTACTAGAGAGAAAAGACACTAGCAAAGAAATTAAAAGAATCTCAGGGGGTGCCTGGGTGGCTCAGTCAGTTAAGCGTCCACCTTCACTCAGGTCATGATCTGAGTATCCTGGGATCAAGCCTTGCACCAGGCTCCCTGCTCAGCAGGGAGTCTGCTTCCCCCCCTTGCCTCTCCCCCTACTCATGCTTGCTCTCTCTTTCTCTCATATGCTTTCTCTCTTTCTCAAATAAATAAAAATCTTAAAAAAAAAAAAGAATGTTTAACCATGAGGTAATAATGTCAAAATATGTTTCTATTTGCATTTTATTAATTGCGTTCTGTTGGTAATTTTTGTAATTTTTATTTTACTATGTCCATTAGATCCCTTAGGATTTTAATTAATTAAAACAATTAATCATAATTGTTTTAAATTTCCAGTACGATAATTCTGACATGTCTGCCTTATCTGAGTCTGGTTTTGGTACTCTGTCTCTTAAAACAGTGTGATTTTTTTTTTTTTCCTACTAGTTTGCCTTGAGGACCAGACAAAATGTAGTGGGTAAAGGAGATGCTGTAAATAGGCCTTTAGTAATGTGATAAGTTGTAGGGGGAGGAGAATGTCCAATGGTCCTATGATTAGTCTCAATCTTTAAATGAGGCTGTGCCTCTGTGCTATGAACTTCACAAGTCTTTCTGAGGTCCCCTTTGCACCCAAGTGGAACACAATGGCTAGGTTGCGCTGGAGTTGGGTGTCTCTCTTCCCCAGATCTGTTAGGATCTGGAAAAAGTTCAATGGGTTAAGCTATGGTAAAAGAGTTTCTTCTAAAGGCAGGCCTGGTTAAGAAGAACA
>NW_027849936.1:0-261 GCF_054177405.1 Leptonychotes weddellii
TCTCCTCTTAGTAGGGACCCAGTCAAGGATGCCCACTTCCACATTCTTATTCAACAAAATATTGCATTTTTCTAGCAATAACTGAAAGAAGTAAAAGGATACAGTGAACAAAAGAAGTAGTACAAGTTTTCCTTCTTGCATTATTGCTCATGCAAAAAACTCCAGGGAATCTACAAAAAACAAAAACACAAAAACAAAAGCTCAGAATTAACATGAATGCAAAGAGACATCTTATTTCTATGTATTAACAATGAACCTACA
>NW_027849937.1:0-261 GCF_054177405.1 Leptonychotes weddellii
TGTTCCATGATTCATTGTTTGTGCATAACACCCAGTGCTCCATGCAGAATGTGCCCTCCTCAATACCCATCACCAGGCTAACCCATCCTCCCACCCCCCTCCCCTCTAGAACCCTCAGTTTGTTTTTCAGAGTCCATCGTCTCTCATGGTTCGTCTACCCCTCCGATTTCCCCCCCTTCATTTCTCCCCTTCTGCTACCTTCTTCTTCATCTTTTTTTTTTTTCTTAACATATATTGCATTATTTGTTTCAGAGGTACAGA
>NW_027849938.1:0-261 GCF_054177405.1 Leptonychotes weddellii
CCGATGCGTGGCTCGATCCCAGGACCCTGAGATCATGACCGGGGCCGAAGGCAGACGCTTAACGACTGAGCCACCCAGGCGCCCCCCATGATGATCATTTTAAAAGTTAAGACAGGCCAGATGCTCCTCTCTCTCTCTCTTTTTTCTTTGTAGGTCACCCAGTTGTGGTTTTTTGGGGGTATTTTTGTTTGAGTCAGCAATTTTTCCTCTTGGGGTCAGCAGACCAACATTTCTGGCCAAGCATGAAACCTCTGACTTTGG
>NW_027849939.1:0-261 GCF_054177405.1 Leptonychotes weddellii
AAAGGAATCCAGAGACCCATCCAAAACCACGGTAGTTTTCTTTCCACGACTTTATACCCAGAAGAGAATTAATGTTATTTCTGGCTGAGCTTTTCGTTTTTCTCTTACTGAATCACAATGCAAAGTAGATAGTTACATATCCCAGGTAAAATAAAGACATCGATTAAAAATAACATGTAAGAATTTTCTCGAAATTCATTTCTGGATTCCATTTGTAGATAGTGAAAGGCAATTGCTTCTTAATCTGAGGATAAGATCTTC
>NW_027849940.1:0-261 GCF_054177405.1 Leptonychotes weddellii
GGGGTATTGAGGAGGGCACGTTCTGCATGGAGCACTGGGTGTTGTGCACGAACAATGAATCGTGGAACACTTCATCTAGAACTAATGATGTAATGTATGGGGATTAACGTAAGAATAAAAAAAAAAAATGATTTCACAGATGCTTCAGTGATTCCCAAGGTGATTCCATAAAGAAAACTCCACTCCCTTCAGGCACCGAGGGCCACATGAATTGAGTGGGCTCATCATTTGTCACTCAAGGAAATTATATTTTGAAACAAT
>NW_027849941.1:0-261 GCF_054177405.1 Leptonychotes weddellii
ACACATATGTACATTTTGTTCATTTTTTGTTTTGTAGAATGAGACTCATGCTGAATATATATTTTTTGTCTTCTGCTTTTTTTTTAACTTATCTTTATACAATGAGTGTATCCCTGAGTCACTAGTCTTTAAGACTGTGACTTTTTAAAATGGTTTTTAGGGGCACCTGGGTGGCTCAGTTGGTTAAGCGACTGCCTTCAGCTCAGGTCATGATCCTGAAGTCTCAGGATAGAGTCCGCATCGGGCTCCCTGTTCGGCGGG
>NW_027849942.1:0-261 GCF_054177405.1 Leptonychotes weddellii
TATTGACACAACTCACTTATTTTCTATGGAAAAATACAACATAGTGTGTATGCTCTAGGCTCTTAATGAAAAAACTTACATAAATTCATATAGAGCATTGACATATATTTACATGGTGCTTGAAACTACTAGTAACTTGTATGAAAAATGCCTTTTCATTGGATGTTTGGCACCAAAAGCCAAAAGTCTTTTTTTTTTTAAAGATTTTTATTTATTTATTTGAGACAGAGAGAATGAGAGAGAGAGAGCACATGAGAGGGG
>NW_027849943.1:0-261 GCF_054177405.1 Leptonychotes weddellii
CTACATCTAAAACTAATGATGTAATGTATGGGGATTAACATAAGAATAAAAAAAAAATAATAAAAAAAAAAAAGAAGGGAAAAGAAAAAAAAAAAAAAGAAGAAGTGCATTCTCCTACATTACAGCAGATATTTTTTGCTATCTGACAAATCAATCCCATGCAGGTTTAATTCTGAGTCATTACAGTCTAATGTAGGCTAAGAATTAATATAGCCAAGGAGGATAAAATTCAACTGTTTTCACCTAGAAACAATGTATATA
>NW_027849944.1:0-261 GCF_054177405.1 Leptonychotes weddellii
AAAGTGCCCAGCCCCATCTTTGCCCTTTTTTTTCTCTTGAAGTGTTCATCTTTTTTGATACGCTGTATATTTACTAATTTTTAAAAATTAAGCTTATCAAAGTTCATCTATGCAATCCGCATGTGGGTCACACTAGATTATCTGAGTTAGCTGGTAGAGTCCTTGTGGAAAAAAAAAATTCATCTATCCACACTCTTCCATACGTTGCATTTTTTTACTTGATCATACATCCTGGGGATCTTCCATATCAGGACATTCTTT
>NW_027849945.1:0-261 GCF_054177405.1 Leptonychotes weddellii
AAACAACAAAAAAAAAAAAAAAAAACCACTCATAGAAATAAATTGCTGTACCACTTGCCACTAAAAAAAAAAAAAGAATGGCCAGTTTCAGGCCAGACGTAGAACATTTATTTTGATCTTGGTACACATGATAGATTTAGTTTCTGGTTTAGTTAATGGACAGTTTGATTAAATTAATTAATATTCTCTTCCAGTACGCCATACCTTAATTATGGTTATCAGTACATAATGAATACATGGAGAAAATATTTTTTAAATTAA
>NW_027849946.1:0-2055 GCF_054177405.1 Leptonychotes weddellii
TCAAGATAAAAAGCTTCTGCACAGCAAAGGAAACAGTCAACAAAACAAAGAGGCAACCCACAGAATGGAAGAAGATATTTGCAAGTAACACTACAAATAAAGGGTTGGTATCCAAGATCTATAAAGAACTTCTCAAACTCAACACTCAAAAAACAAATAATCAAGTAAAGAAGTGGGCAGAAAACATGAGCAGACACTTCTCCAATGAGGACATACAAATGGCTAACAGACACATGAAAAAATGTTCATCATCATTAGCCATTAGGAAAATCCAAATCAAAACCACATTGAGATACTACCTTACACCAGTTAGAATGGCAAAAATGGACAGGGAAAGAAACAAGAAATGTTGGAGAGGTTGTGGAGAAAGGGGAACCCTCTTACACTGTTGGTGGGAATGCAAGTTGGTACAGCCACTTTGGAAAACAGTGTGGAGGTGCCTCAGAAAATTAAAAATAGAGCTACCCTATGACCCAGCAATTGCACTACTGGGTATTTACCCCAAAGACACAGATGTAGTGAAAAGAAGGGCCATATGCACCCCAATGTTCATAGCAGCAATGTCCACAATAGCCAAACTGTGGAAAGAGCCGAGATGCCCTTCAAAAGATGAATGGATAAAGAAGACGTGGTACATTATACAATGGAATATTACTCAGCTATCAGAAAGGATGATTACCCAACTTTTACATTAACATAGATGGGACTGGAGGAGATTATGCTAAGTGAAATAAGTCAAGCAAAGAAAGTCAATTATCATATGGTTTCACTTACTTGTGGAACATAAGGAATAGTATGGAGGACTTTAGGAGAAGGAAGGGAAAAATGAAGGGGGGGAATCGGAGGGAGAGACGAACCACAAGAGACTATGGACTCTGAGAAACAAACTGAGGGTTTTAGAGGGGAAGGGGGTGGGGGGATGGGTTAACCCGGTGATGGGTATTAAGGAGGGCACGTACTACATGGAGCACTGGGTGTTATATGCAAACAATGAATCATGGAACACTACATCAAAAACTAATGATGTACTATATGGTGAATAACGTAACATAATAAAGTAAAATAAAATTAAAAAAAGAAAGTCCTAAAAAAGAGTGAAGGTCAGTAAGCCTGGAGGAAAGGGAGCACAGGCCAAAATGAACAACAAGCATGAGATATTTTCCAAAATCTCATAATTTACCTTTATTACTCGTAAAATTTACATATTAATGCACAGCGTGTCTTTATTTTTCCTTTAAGATGTTTTAAATTATTACCCTTTAATATTTTCTCACTTGAGTAGAACTTTCCCTCCTGGATATTTGAGTACAATTGATTTCCTAGGCAAATGGCCAAATATATCTTCTGGCTTCATGCACCCCTGAACACATGCCCTAGTTAGAGATGCACAGACCTAGAGGATAAAGCTCAGACTACCCTGTATAACATTCATGAAGGACACTATAGTCAAATGGTTAGAACATGGGTTCTGGAATTTAATTGCTTATATGAATCCTGATTCTGTTGTTTGCTAGTTGTATGATCTTGGATGAGTTATTTAATCCCTCTAAATTCATGAAACAGGGATTATAATAGTACCTGCTTTAGATTTGTTATTAGGATTATTAAATGAAACAAGGGCTCAGCCTGGTGCCTGGCCCATATTAAATGCTCCATACATGTTTATTCATCTGTTACAGCTCCAAGGAACAAATTGAAAATTCTTGTACATGCCATGCTATCTCATGTTCATCTGCTTTGGTCTAGAATACTCCCATAATAATGTATCATAATACTGTAATGGGCCATACAAATTGTTCCGCTAACTTCTCTAAAGGAGAAAGAAAAGCCAGCAATCCTGTTAAAACATGGTAATTTTTTTTTTTATGTCATTGTGTAAAAGCCACCCATTTATCATCAACACAGAAAATCAAATTGTGAGCATTTTCTCTTGGAAGAGGTTGAACGAATGTCATCAGGATTGCAGTATTTGATGCTACAGTTGAGGATGACAACTCTCAGCTCATAGGCCCATGCACTATGTGTTTTTCCTTATGTCCTCCAACTTTATTAAGC
>NW_027849947.1:0-261 GCF_054177405.1 Leptonychotes weddellii
GAAAATTCTGTGATGCCGTTGGATGTGGCGAGGATCCCCAGGCTCCGTACGAGACCCAAGCATGAGGCAGAAGCTCTGCTGGGCATCTGAGTCCCTCTGCCGTAGTCCCTCCATGTCCAGCCCCCGCCCCCCGCCGCCGCCCCGAGTCATGGGGAAGATGGGTTTAGACAAGCCAGTAAGTGCCCATCATGGCCCTCGGTCATGGACGGGGCTCAACATTAGTTCTCTTGCAATGACTCGGGAAAGGAACCGAAGTGTTCA
>NW_027849948.1:0-261 GCF_054177405.1 Leptonychotes weddellii
TTGGTAATCACTGGACAGATAAAGAGCTCTTGTCAACGGCGCATCTTTTCCAACAGCATACCGATTATCATACTAAATTTTCACCGATTGCTGAGACTAATATCTAAGTGAAACTATTACCCGTAATAACAGGTTTAACTCTGTTTATAACGAGCAATTATGTGCAAGCCTATACCTGTAATTTGCCAGAGGATGTGAGACTGCCTGATGGTTTGGATCTTTTATCCTCAAGTCAGGAGTGTGAATTCAGTGAAGGCTATG
>NW_027849949.1:0-261 GCF_054177405.1 Leptonychotes weddellii
ACGTACCTCTATTAGAGATGCCATCCTTTGGGCAGAGGTGCCCGTAACAGCATGGGGTGCGCGGTCTTGGGGTCTCTGATTGCCTGAGCCAACTTCCCCCTGGTGCCCAGAGATGCAAAGATTGTGTCTACACAGACACGCAGAGGAGGGTTTGCAACCAGGCTTTGGAAAGGCACTGGTGAGCCCTGCGTGTGATTTGAGAGGGTGGGGTGGCAAGAGAAGGCCCCCACTAAAAGTATTAGCTTTGAGGAGGGTGGAATG
>NW_027849950.1:0-261 GCF_054177405.1 Leptonychotes weddellii
CTTTGTGACTGAGACCTATGAGTTAAGCGGATGAAAGGCGTGTTAACAGGAGAAAAGGTGCAAAATTAAAAAATGTATTTTAAATGTTATGTGCACAGGGCTTCACAGGAAAGAAGTAAAAGTCCCAAAGATGTGGTTAGACTTGGGGACTTATATACCATTTTAACACATGGAGATAATTGACTAGATGAAGGAAGGGCATCTGGGCTGATAAATTGTGGGAGGGTGACAGAAAATCATGGAAGATAAGGTTTGTTTATG
>NW_027849951.1:0-261 GCF_054177405.1 Leptonychotes weddellii
TGTTTGCAGGCTCCTCTGCGAGGTGCAGGTGTTCAAGTTGGGGTACCCATGTGGCCTCCCCTGCCCCTCCGGGGCAGCCCGGCCTGGGAGCTCCTTGCCACTGTGGCCAGGGGGTGAGCGTCATGGCGACACCTCGCCCCAGCCTCTTCCGCCTGCTTCCGCGGGGCCTTGTGCGCCTGTGGGGACGGAAGCAGCGACCCTTCCAGAGGACCTTGTCCCCGTGTGCACCTGGGGTGGGGTGGGGCGGGGTTGCCGCCGGGG
>NW_027849952.1:0-261 GCF_054177405.1 Leptonychotes weddellii
GGAAGAGAACCACTGAGGAAAAGTAAATGGAATTCTCCACCATCTACAGCTGGTGGTTGAGCGATTCTGTATGAAGTGGATAAATCTAGAGACGGATGCACATGCTTGTTCCCCAGGCTCAGAAGGGATGCTGGGGCACCAGCAGGCACACGCTTGTCCCTCAGCTCAGGAAGGGATACTGGGGCACCTGCAGACACACGCTTGTCCCCCAGGCTCAGGAAAGGGATGCTGGGGCACCTGCAGACACATGCTTGTCCCCCA
>NW_027849953.1:0-261 GCF_054177405.1 Leptonychotes weddellii
CCTTTGCCATCGGTTCATTTTTCCTGTGACGCTTTTCCCCTCTGGTCCTACGTGTCCCTTCAACCCGATGTGGCCACTGTGGACAGCAGAAAGTGCCATTTGTCCAGGACGCAGGGCCTGGGGGCCGTCCCGCCAGGACCCCGTTCCCTGGGCTCTTTCCTCCTGCTCGCTTGCAAACACGGCGGTCCGGGTGTAGATACGGAGTCAGCATCGGACCGGTCGCCAGGATACGCCACTCATGTCAACGTGCCCACTTCGCAG
>NW_027849954.1:0-261 GCF_054177405.1 Leptonychotes weddellii
CAATTTAAGCAAAACACCAAACAACTGCAAATAAATAAGCAAAACCATATTTAGTTAAAATCTCCCCCAAATTCCTCTGGTCGGCTCATAACTTGGGATGGCAATATTATCTAATTCTTTAACAAATGCTCCTATTGTTAGAGCTTTAACCGTTAACTACAAAAATGAATAAATTTTAGACACAGTTAAAAAAAAAAAAGGAAGTACAAAGAGGAAAACCAAGGTTATATAAACAACACAAGCCATTTGGCACATGAGTAG
>NW_027849955.1:0-261 GCF_054177405.1 Leptonychotes weddellii
TTATGTCCCCTTCAAAGGGCTGATGTGAGCATTAAATCAGATAATGCATGAAAGATACCTAGTATGCAATAAATGCTCAATAAATGTTAGCAAATCTTTCTCGGTTCCCTCACTGCCTCTTTTGCAGTGCCTCCAAAGATTCTCTGCAATCATATGTTAGGGGGATGACTTCAGAAGTGAAGTTTGGAAAGGCATCTTGGAAAGGCACCAAGAGTCCTGTAATTCTTGCAGCACTTAGAAATGATACGACATAATTGAGTC
>NW_027849956.1:0-261 GCF_054177405.1 Leptonychotes weddellii
AGCCAAACTATGGAAAGAGCCAAGATGTCCATCGACAGATGAATGGATAAAGAAGAGGTGGTATATATATACAATGGAATATTATGCAGCCATCAAAAGGAATGAAATCTTGCCATTTGCAGCGACATGGATGGAACTAGAGTATATTATGCTGAGCTAAATAAGTCAATCAGAGAAAGATATGTATTATATGATCTCACTGATATGAGATATTCTTAATCTCATATCAGGAAACAAACTGACGGTTGCTGGAGGGGTGGG
>NW_027849957.1:0-2055 GCF_054177405.1 Leptonychotes weddellii
GGGATCGAGTCCTGCATCGGGCTCCCTTCTCCGCGGGGAGCCTGCTTCTCCCTCTGCCTATGCATCTCTCTCTCTGTCTCTCATGAATGGATAAATAAAATCTTTAAAAAAAAGATTTTATTTATTTATTTGACACAGAGAGAGAGAGATAGTGAGAGCAGGAACACAGGCAGGGGGAGTGGGAGAGGGAGAAGCAGGCTCCTGGCCGAGCGGGGAGCCCGATGCGGGGCTCGATCCCAGGACCCTGAGATCATGACCTGAGCCGAAGGCAGACGCTTAACGACTGAGCCACCCAGGTGCCCCTGGCTGAACATTTCTGAAACTGCCTTACATGTGTACTGGTTGAACAAATTCAGTTTATGGATGCCGGATGGTGGGAGCCACTGCTGGTGAGTGCAGTTATAGTTAAGCAAGAAGGGAAGGCTAGAATGACCCACGTGGTAATGGATCAGAGTTGGAGATGCGGGTAAGAAGTCATATTTATCTTAGCAGACACAGATGGATAGATGTAGAAATATTTACAGGTAGGCATATACAAGTTATGTTAGTTTCCTATTGCTGCTGTAACAAATTATCACAAACTTAGTGGCTTAAAATAAAAACTTTTTTTTTCCCTCTTAGCCTTCTGGAGGTGAGAAATCTAAACTCAAGTTGTTAGAGGGTGACATTCCTTCTGGAGGCTTCAGGCAAGAATCCATTTCCTTGCCTCTTTCAGTTTCTGGAGGCTGCCTACATTCTTGGCTTCGTGACCCCTTCCTGGCATCACACCACCTACTGGCTTCCATAGTAATATCTCCCACTACTAACTCTGCTCCTCCTGTCTCTCTCTTAAAAGGATTCGTGGTGAGTTCAGGGACTGGGGGGGTGGTGATCGAGGAAGACACAGGACCATGAGAGGCAGTAACAAGCTTTGTTTGGGCAGCACAACGTCAGGGTTGTCTGAGAGGGGAACTCCCTCCCCGCAAGAGACCTTCCAGAGACAGAGGCATGGGCGCCAGCCCCCAGATGGGGAATAGGGCAAGGATATTTGCAGGGAAGAAGGGGGAATGAGAGAGGAAATGTTTGTGTTTAGGTAATGACACTGAGCAGCTTGGTGGGGAGCCCCCAGGTCAGACAGTTCCAAAGTGTAGCAGCAGTCTGGGGTCGTTTATGTACCCCAGTATTTGACTTACCTGCGGTTTGCAGATGATGGGTGAGGTTTTATGGAGTATGTAAACAGGTAGGCTCCAAATGGCTTTGAAAATTTGTTTTTGGGACTATTTAAAACAACTGAATGTATGAGAGTTTCAGTTTGACATCAGTGGGCTTTGGGTTAACGGTCCTAGCCTGCTATGAAGAAGTAAACAGCATTAGGGGGTCATCATGAGGAGCCACCCACTGCTGAGGACAAGACAAAATGAGAAAGAAGGAACAGCAGTGGTTACCAGAGGCCATACTCAGCTCCCTTAACTTGCTTACTTTCTGCCAAAGCCATAAAGCAGCAGATCCTAATTTTGTTGGTAGTTATGAGAAGCTGATGAAAACCATGGACTCACTTCCTAGAAAAAATACACACACACATCCAATTTAAATAGTTCACAAATGTTCTCGAACATCTATGGACCCTCTAGAACTGTGCTGCCCAATATGATAGTCCCATGTGGCAGTTTCAGTTTAATTAATATTAAAAATTCAGTTTCTCATTCATACTAGCCACATTTCAAGTGTTCCATAGACATAATTGCAGAAAGTTCTATTGGACAGCTTGGCTTTAATATTTCATGGGCACATGGCTAACAGCCCCATCCCTTAAATGAACCCCTATACATCTGGTGGCCTGAAACCCCAATCCCAGTCTAATATGGGCTGTCTTCTGTTTCTCTAGATACACAGGCCACAGAGGAAATGGGGAGCAATACTGACAACTCTGGTGAGTCACCCTGAAAGTCCATGTGGCTCTGAGTCACCCTTGGTCACCTGCAGCCACGGGCATCTTAGGTAGTTAGAGCCTTGCCTCCAAAGGCTACAGATCCACAACCCTCCATTCTTCTCCACTCAAGGGCTGTGTACTTCAGC
>NW_027849958.1:0-261 GCF_054177405.1 Leptonychotes weddellii
TCACACGTGAAGCTCATCATAGCGAAACAGTGGAAGAGAGGTAGGATAGAATATCCCGTATACTGGGAAACCAGGTAGCCCTTCCTCCTCCTGGTTCTGTCGCTCAGGGATGACCACGGTCAGCTCTGGAACAGAGGGAAGGGGGCCTGGGGGTCAGGAAGCAGCAAAGCCAGGAGCCCCCGTCCACACCAGCTCTGCCGCTCGCTGGCTGGGGACTTCAGGGGGTCAGTGAAACTCTCTGTTTCTTCAGCTTGCTCTTTT
>NW_027849959.1:0-261 GCF_054177405.1 Leptonychotes weddellii
CTCAGTATGGGGCCTTGTATTTTCTGCCTTAGGCATTTTAAGAAAGAGGAAGAAGAGTAACCAAAAAAAAGGTGGTAAATTTGAATGTTAGTCCTTTCTTTTATTTATTCTATTTATATTAAATCATCAGAATAGACAAATCCATACAGAAAGAAAATAGATTAACTGTTGGGGGTGGAGTTGCCAAGGGGAGACTGAATGGGGAGAGTGTGAGAGGTAAAGGGCATGAGGTTACCTTTTTTTTTATTCTTTATTTAAATT
>NW_027849960.1:0-261 GCF_054177405.1 Leptonychotes weddellii
CTGGGTGGCTCAGTTGGTTAAGCGACTGCCTTCGGCTCAGGTCATGATCCTGGAGTCCCAGAATCGAGTCCCGCATCGGGCTCCCTGCTCGGCAGGGAGTCTGCTTCTCCCTCTGACCCTCCTCCCTCTCATGCTCTCTGTCTCTCATTCTCTCTGTCTCAAATAAATAAATAAAAAAAATCTTTAAAAAAAAAAAAAAGAACACTAAAGGAGGCTGCCAGCCTCACTGATGTGTGAACGGGTGATGTCTAAATATACTAA
>NW_027849961.1:0-261 GCF_054177405.1 Leptonychotes weddellii
GGAACACTATATCAAAAACTAATGATGTAATGTATGGTGATTAACATAACAGTAAAAAAATTAAAAAAAAAAAAAGATGACCAGACACTCAAAAGATCCAAAAGAATTCTTACCAGAATTTTTTGATGCTAATGTCTTAGGACCTGGGTAATCAATAGAGCAAAGAAAAATATGATGAGTAAAGAAAGGGTTAAGAGCATTATACAAAGGGGAACACATTTATTGGTTGTTCCATCCAAAAGCATTCATATGAACAGCAGC
>NW_027849962.1:0-261 GCF_054177405.1 Leptonychotes weddellii
GGCTTGTATTGCTATATACTTTCCTCTTAGGACTGCCTTTGCTGCATCCCAAAGATTTTGAACAGTTGTGTTTTCATTTTCATTGGTTTCCATGTATTTTTTTAATTCTTCTTTAATTTCCTGGTTGACCCATTCATTCTTCAGTAGGATGCTCTTTAGCCTCCATGTATTTGAGTTCTTTCTGACTTTCCTCTTGTGATTGAGTTCTAGTTTCAAAGCATTGTGGTCTGAAAATAGGCAGGGAATGATCCCAATCTTTTG
>NW_027849963.1:0-261 GCF_054177405.1 Leptonychotes weddellii
TGAGGACTGCTGCTGTTCAGACTTCCATGGGGCCATATGAAGACTGACATGTGCCTCATGAGGTCAGGGATGACCCAGATGGCTGACTTTGGGAGGCCTCTGGCCAACATGCACGCATTTCAGTCCCTGTCCACCAGGGGGTGCAGCTTCCTACCACAATCACATTTCCTGTGTGAAATGTGGGCTTGCACTGATCATTTCTCTGTCACTCCAACCTTTCTTCATGGTAAGATTGATGAACATTATTTAGGTGACACTCCA
>NW_027849964.1:0-261 GCF_054177405.1 Leptonychotes weddellii
GGTACACATAATAAGCAGGAAAGAGCCCCCTGCTTCATCAGGGTCACCCCACCAGGCCTCAATGGGAGGAAGGTAGTTGTATCATGGAGCATCTATTTGCACAAATTGATATGCAGGGGCTGAAGGGCACCTGTGAGGAGGTGTTGTTATGAGCTCCCAGAGAGAGAGTGAGAGGTTGGGAGGAAGAGGGGAGTGTAAGAAAAAAAAAAAAAAAGCATGTAGAAAGACCAGGAAAAACATAAGGCAGTATCAAAAAGAAAT
>NW_027849965.1:0-261 GCF_054177405.1 Leptonychotes weddellii
GAATCGCACAGTGCATGTTCCAGGATATTGGCTCAAATCACTTAATAACCTTAAGTGTACATTACTTTAAATTTTAGTGCCCCTAGGAACTAAAAAAAATGTGCACAGCTTTAATATAAACATCAGGTAAAAAATATTTGTACTGTATCACAGTATACATTTCATTTTTTTCTGCTCAAATAAAATGTTTAATCATCAGGCTGTTATACAGCTGATGTTTTTTAGCTTGGCAATATGGATGTCATCTTTAATAGCCAATGT
>NW_027849966.1:0-261 GCF_054177405.1 Leptonychotes weddellii
AAACAGTGAGCTTGGGGTGTTGGTTACCTGTGGGAGCAGAGGGGCTTGGGACAGCGCCCCCATGCAAGGCTTTAGGGTTTGTCGCACAAATGGGACCTGGCCCCTGCCAGTGTATTCCCAGGGCATTGCTCTGGGGAAGAATGAGGCCCAGTGAGCAGGCGGTGACCCCCGACTGTGTGGATGTTCAGAGGGTCCATGGGGGCTTCCTGGAGGAGGTGGCCCTCAGAAGGAGCTTGCCTTGGGGAGCAAGGATTCCATGCA
>NW_027849967.1:0-2055 GCF_054177405.1 Leptonychotes weddellii
TTCTGCAATTACGAAAATTAAGTTTTGCTGCCATGTATGCAGAGAAGGCAGGGAATACTAGGGAATTAAAACATAAAAAGAAAAGAAAAGAAAAACCTAAATGTAAGGGTAAATAACCATGAATATTTTGTTTCTTCAGAATAATCTATTACTAACAACCCAAGGAAAATCTCACGATCAAATGTAGATCTATTAATCTTGTATGCTGTGCTTCAAAATATTCAACCTAACTTTCCTTGCAGGAGACTACTATAAAGTCCTGATAAGATAATGTATGTAAAATTGTCCTGTTACTAATTCTGATTTCTTCAATCAAAGAAATGTTTAAAGTGGACTTTCTTTTGAATAAACAAATAGAAAAACCATCTGAACACACCACACCCAGCAGATATTTAAGGACTCTGAAAAGTAAGCAGAAGCAGGTATACTGGAGAAGATCAAAATATGCGGTACTACTGATTTGGTGATGAGTTGACCATCCTTCTCTCCCTTCCCTCCCTCCTGCCTCCTGCAACACTTGGGAGCCTGGACTGAATGGACCAAACACCTAGAAGTGGACACCAGGTTATAGACAGAGCTCTAGGACAAGCCTGCTCATCTTCATTCTGGGAGTGAGAAACAGAACTCATAATGCTCAGGAGAGAATGTGAAAATCCCTTCCTCCTTTGCTTCTCTTTCTTTTCTCCCTTCTCTCCTGCCTGTCCCTTAAGCAATCATGTGGTAATGGTGGGGCTGGTGGTGGCCAGTAATGAAAACCCACAGGAGCCAAAATTCTTAAGAAGGGAAAACTTCCTCTCCATTCACCCAAGCTGCGGTTCCCACCAACTGCATTTCTTTTTCTCTCTGTCCTTGCCCCACTTGGCCCTGGATGCATATCCAGTTGATGAAGTGCACAGCAGAGTGGAGTAAATAAAGATTCAGCCAGCATTCCAGCCAAGAGACCTTAGAGAGGAGCCATGGTGAACCAGAGAGTACTGGGAAGAACATGGAGAGAGAGGAGCTTGAGAAATCAATCCCATAGCCTGTTTATGAATTCCTAGGTTTACTTCAAAACTGCATATACATGGATTTCATTCATTTAACATACCAAAGACTTTGGGGACTGAAACAAAGACCACTACTTGGGTCTCAGACTAGCAGTGAAATTTTGAACTTTTGGTTAGGTAAAGAAGAACCTAGAAACTAAATACTATTTTTTTTTTTTTACTATGTGACATAGTAACTTATAAAATAGAGATATATACAGAAATCCACATAAGTTGCCATGTACAAGCACAAAGTGGATATGTTAGATCTTAGTTTTATCTTCCACCATTTATCTCATTCATAGACTCATAATTTATATCTTAAAGATGATGTGAAAAAAGCACATTCTTTCAAGAGGTGGATAATTGTCAAGGAAAGGGCATTACTTGCAAAGTGAAGTCAGAAATACTTTAGTAGTCTGAGGTTTGTGACATGCAAATTAAAATTCTAAAGATGTTTCTAGTGTGAGATAAGGTAGTGGAGGTATAGAAACCAAAAGGTTTATATTAGCAGTTTTTATGATTAGACACCATTTTTATTTTTATTACCCCTTATCATTTTGAAAGCAATCTGGTAATAATACTGGAACAATATCAAAAGTTAACCATTTTCCCCCTATAAATAACAGATCATCTTTTCAGTGTTCTAACATTCATCTTCTAATGTGATTTTTAATTAATTTGTTACCCCCAGGTATATTTTAGTCTTAAACTTAAGCCTTCATTATTAATACTACTTCCTTCATATTTAGCATTACTTTTTAAAAAAATGTGTTTATTGCATCTATCACCATATTTTCAGATACTTTGAAATGAGATGCCATTTAACTTTTTTTCCCTAATCTACATTTGATCGTGAGATTTTCCTTGGGTTGTTAGTAATAGATTATTCTGAAGAAACAAAATATTCATGGTTATTTACCCTTACATTTAGGTTTTTCTTTTCTTTTCTTTTTATGTTTTAATTCCCTAGTATTCCCTGCCTTCTCTGCATACATGGCAGCAAAACTTAATTTTCGTAATTGCAGAA
>NW_027849968.1:0-261 GCF_054177405.1 Leptonychotes weddellii
CACCTCAGGAAGCGCTGGTGTCCAACGCTCCACGAACACGCACGGAGCCGCCTCAATGTGGGCATGCGCTCAGTTGTACGGGACGCCTCAGACAGGCGGTGCTCTATTATTGTGTCCTCTCTCGCGTGTGCGTGGGGCATGTGTGTGCGTGTGTGCACAGATGTAAGTGTGTTTGCGTGTGCTTTGTGTGTGGGGATGCATACACACGTGTTTATGCTTTGTGTGTGTCCATATATGTAGGTGTGCGTGGGTGTGGTTTAT
>NW_027849969.1:0-261 GCF_054177405.1 Leptonychotes weddellii
GAATCCTTTGTCTTCTACTTCTCAATAATTGCTAACCCTAATACTAAAGAATTTTCACTGCCGAAGAAATACTGTTGAATCTTTAAAAAACAATATCAACTCAGTATATCATTGGTAATAGGCACCTTATCTTCAGTCTCTACTCATTCTTCAAAACTCAGCTCAGACATCACCACTTCCAGGAAGTCCTCTGAGTTCCCACCATCCTCTTCAAGCTAAGCCTTAGAGTCCTCTTTTGTGCTCACAGTGGTGTCTATGTAT
>NW_027849970.1:0-261 GCF_054177405.1 Leptonychotes weddellii
ATGGAACACTTCATCTAGAACTAATGATGTAATGTATGGGGATTAACATAAGAATAAAAAATAATAATAATAATAGTATTGAGCAGTAATCATAATATTATTGACCAGTCCAATAGCTGTGGGGAAAAGGAATTGGAGAAAAGGAAGAAGGAAAAAAGAGGAAGGAATAATAAGAGGTAGAACCTATGCTGCCACTGAATCTCTCTCAGAATACAGCTAGTTTGGTATTTCTTGAGTATCTAGGAAAATTAATACACCTTT
>NW_027849971.1:0-261 GCF_054177405.1 Leptonychotes weddellii
GGGTTAGCCCGGTGATGGGTATTAAGGAGGGCACGTACTGCATGGAGCACTGGATGTTATACGAAAACAATCAATCATGGATCACTACATCAAAAACTAATGATGTATTGTATGGTGACTAACATAATAAAATTAAATTAAAAAACAATAAAATAAATTATCCTTATACGGTTTGTACTTATTTCAAAGTCTAAGCCTTTATTCACATCATCTCTAAACCCTGGATGTCTGGCCTTACAACTCCTCCTATTTCTATCCTAG
>NW_027849972.1:0-261 GCF_054177405.1 Leptonychotes weddellii
AAGTTACATGGATAGTAAACTGTAGAGCTGGGATTACAGTCTAAAGAGTCTGCCATACTCTCAACCACTTTGGTTTCTAATCTTTTTTTTTTTTTTTAAGATTTTATTTATTTATTTGACAGAGAGAGACAGCGAGAGAGGGAACACAAGCCGAGGGAGTGGGAGAGGGAGAAGCAGACTTCCCACGGAGCAGGGAGCCAGATGCGAGGCTCGATCCCAGGACCCTGGGATCCTGACCTGAGCCAAAGGCAGCCACTTAAC
>NW_027849973.1:0-261 GCF_054177405.1 Leptonychotes weddellii
GGCGTCTGGGTGGCTCAGATGATTAAGCGTCTGCTTTCGGCTCAGGTCATGATCCCAGGGTCCTGGGATCGAGTCCCACATCGGGCTCCCGGCTCAGCGGGGAGCCTGCTTCTCCCTCTGACCCTTGCCCCTCTCATGCTGTTTTTCTCTCGCTCTCTAAAAAAATAAATAAAATAAAATCTTTAAAAAAAAAAAAAAACAGCAATGAACTGGAAACATGAACAGACAGACAAACCACTGGAACAGAAGTCCCCCCAAATT
>NW_027849974.1:0-261 GCF_054177405.1 Leptonychotes weddellii
TCCATTTATTTAGAAGTCTGTTTGGGGCACCTGCGTGGCTCGGTTGGTTAAGCGTCCAACTCTTTTTTTTTTTTTTAAAGATTTTATTTATTTATTTGAGAGAGAGAGAATGAGAGAGAGCGAGTACATGAGAGGGGGGAGGGTCAGAGGGAGAAGCAGACTCCCCGCCGAGCAGGGAGCCCGATGCGGGACTCGATCCAGGGACTCCAGGATCATGACCTGAGCCGAAGGCAGTCGCTTAACCAGCTGAGCCACTCAGGT
>NW_027849975.1:0-261 GCF_054177405.1 Leptonychotes weddellii
TTTAACTATTTTTTTTTAAGATTTTATTTATTTATTTGAGAGAGAGAATGAGATAAAGAGACAGAGCATGAGACGGGGGAGGGTCAGAGGGAGAAGCAGACCCCCTGCCGAGCAGGGAGCCCGACGCGGGACTCGATCCCGGGACTCCAGGATCATGACCTGAGCCGAAGGCAGTCGCTTAACCGACTGAGCCACCCAGTTGCCCCATATTTCATTACTTTCTGATAATTTAACATTTTCTCAAATTATCTTGTTTATTTG
>NW_027849976.1:0-261 GCF_054177405.1 Leptonychotes weddellii
CTTCAGCAGCAGCTGACAAAATAGACTTTGATCCACATCCTGCTCCTGCTCCTTCGGCCCACAGTCCCCCCAGCACCCCCTCCCGCACAGGGAAGGAGACCAGCAGGGCAGGGTTAAGTGTACCAACACCAGACCTCTAAAACCTCACCTGATTCCTAAGAAGCCCCCACCCCACCCCAAACACACACACACACACACAGCCACTCTAGCCAGCTGAGGACTCTCCTCTGGAGCAGAAACCTGCAAAATGGCAAAGAGTAG
>NW_027849977.1:0-261 GCF_054177405.1 Leptonychotes weddellii
GTACTGCAGGGCTGGTGTGAGATACATAGGCTCAGACAAAAAGAAGTTTTACTTAAACAAACAGGTGATGTTTACTTAGCTTTACTCAGTTCAGGAATCATAAACTTTCCTATAATTGTGAGAAAGCCCTAGAGAAATGCTCTGTCACCTTGTAGAGAATGTCAGCTGATGGTTGGAAGTAGGTAAGATAGTCATGGGGCTAAGGGGAGTGTGCCCACAAACTGCACCAACATTTCCCCAGGGGTTCTGGAAAATGTGAGA
>NW_027849978.1:0-2055 GCF_054177405.1 Leptonychotes weddellii
ATGCTGTACTTTGTCAAATGCTTCTTCTGCATCTATTGAGAGGATCATATGGTTCTTGTTCTTTCTTTCATTAATGTATTGTATCACATTGATTGATTTGCGGATGTTGAACCAACCTTGCAGACCAGGGATAAATCCCACTTGATCATGGTGAATAATCCTTTTAATGTACTGTTGGATCCTATTGGCTAGTATTTTGGTGAGAATTTTTGCATCCATGTTCATCAAGGATATTGGTCTCTAATTCTCCTCTTTGATGGGGTCTTTGTCTAGTTTTGGATCAAGGTAATGGTGGCCTCATAAAACGAGTTTGGAAGTTTTCCTTCCATTTCTATTTTTTGGAACAGTTAAAGAAGAATAGGGATTAATTCTTCTTGAAATGTTTGGTAGAATTCCCCTGGGAAGCCATCTGGCCCTGGGCTTTTGTTTGTTAGGAGATTTTTGATTACTGCTTCATTTTCCTTAGTGGTTATGGGTCTGTTCAGATTTTCTATTTCTTCCTGTTTCAGTTTTTGTACTTCATACATCTCTAGGAATGCATCCATTTTTTCCAGATTATCTAATTTGCTGGCATATAGTTGCTCATAATATGTTCTTATAATTGTTTGTATTTCTTTGGTGTTGGTTGTGATCTCTCCTCTTTCATTCATGATTTTGTTTATTTGGGTCCTTTCTCTTTTCTTTTTGATAAGTCTGGCCAGGGGTTTATCAGTCTTGTTAATTCTTTCAAAGAACCAGCTCCTTGTTTTGTTGAACCTTTCTACTGTTCTTTTCATTTCTATTTCATTGATTTCTGCTCTGATCTTTATTATTTCTCTTCTCCTGCTGGGTGTAGGCTTTTTTTGCTGTTCTTTCTCCAGCTCGTTTAGGTGTAGGGTTACGTTGTGTATTTGAGAACTTTCTTGTTTCTTGAGAAAGGCTTGTATTGCTATATACTTTCCTCTTAGGACTGCCTTTGCTGTATCCCAAAGATTTTGAACAGTTTTGTTTTCATTTTCCTTTGTTCCCATGAATTTTTTTTAATTCTTCTTTAATTTCCTGGTTGACCCATTCATTCTTTAGTAGGATGCTCTTTAGCCTCCATGTATTTGAGTTCTTTCTGACTTTCCTCTTGTGATTGAGTTCTAGTTTCAAAGCACTGTGGTCTGAAAATATGCAGGGAATGATCCCAGTCTTTTGGTACTGGTTGAGACCTGATTTATGACCTAGGATGTGATCTATTCTGGAGAATGTTCCATGGGCACTAGAGAAGAATCTGTATTCAGTTGCTTTAGGATGGAATGTTCTGAATATATCTGTGAAGTCCATTTGGTCCAATGTATCATTTAAAATCTTTACTTCCTTGCTGATCTTTTGCTTAGATGATCTGTCCATTTCAGCGGGGGGGTGTTAAAGTCCCCCACTATTATTGTATTGTTGTCAATGTGTTTCTTTGCTTTTGTTATTAATTGGTTTATATAATTGGCTGCTCCCATGTTAGGGGCATAGATATTTACAATTATTAGATCTTCTTGTTGGATAGACCCTTTGAGTATGATGTAGTGGCCTTCCTCATCTCTTATTACAGTCTTGGGTTTAAAATCTAATTCGTCTGATATAAGGATTGCCACCCCAGTTTTCTTTTGGTGTCCATTAGCATGGTAAATGGTTTTCCACCCCCTCACTTTCAATCTGGGGGTGTCTTTGGGTCTAAAGTGAGTCTCTTGCAGACGGTATATTGATGGGTCTTGTTTTTTTTATCCAGTCTGATACACTGTGTCTTTTGATTGGGGCATTTAGCCCATTTACATTCAGGGTAACTGTTGAAAGATATGAATTTAGTGCCACTGTATTGCCTGTAAGGTGACTGTTACTGTATATTGTCTGTGTTCCTTTCTGGTCTATGTTACTTTTAGGCTCTCTCTTTGCTTAGAGGACCGCTTTCAATATTTCTTGTAGGGCTGGTCCTGTTTGCAAATTCCTTTAGTTTTTGTTTGTCCTGGAAGCTTTTTATCTCTCCTTCTATTTTCAATGAGCCTAGCTGGATATAGTATTCTTGGCTGCATATTTTTCTCA
>NW_027849979.1:0-261 GCF_054177405.1 Leptonychotes weddellii
ACATCTGTCGTTTCCTGACCTGTTCATTTTAGCCATTCTGACTGGTGTGAGGTGGTATCCAATCGTGGTTTTGATTTGGATTTCCCTGCTGCCGAGCGATGCTGAGCACTTTTTCATGTGTCTGTTGGCCAGATCTTTGAGCCATTTTGCGTTTATGTTTGCCTATGGTGTGAGGTAAGGGTCCAGTTTTATTCTTTTGCACGTGGTGATGCCGTCATCACGGTGCAGGCAGGAGGGAGGCCACGGCCCTCCTGCGGACCT
>NW_027849980.1:0-261 GCF_054177405.1 Leptonychotes weddellii
GGGTTAGCCTGGTGATGGATATTAAAGAGGGCACGTTCTGCATGGAGCACTGGGTGTTATATGCAAACAATGAATCATGGAACACTACATCAAAAACTAATGATGTAATGTATGGTGATTAACATAACATAAAAAAAAGAATGGCAAAAAAAAATAAAATAGTGATGAGATAAGAATATGAAAAAAAAAGATTCTGTTCCTCAAAAACTTAATCCTGGATGATACAATACCCATGACAGATTTTTTTCCTACTTCTCTATT
>NW_027849981.1:0-261 GCF_054177405.1 Leptonychotes weddellii
TCCAAAGAGTAACTTGTTTAACAACATAAGAAAAAAACCTTAAACACATTTTTTTAATAGTCTTTTTTTTTTTTTTTCAATTAAGTAAGCTCTATGCTCCACATGAGGCTTTACCTAATGACCCCAAGATCTAGAGTTGTGTGCTCTACTGACTGAACTAGCCGGACGCCCCTAAGAAAAATTATCTTATAAAGCAGAGCTATTTAACCTTCTAATTTATTATCAAACTAACTAAAACACCTACAAGTCACCTGAGAAAAC
>NW_027849982.1:0-261 GCF_054177405.1 Leptonychotes weddellii
AGCCACTGCCATAGGATGAGGAGGGCTCAGCCATCACAATACACTTATTTAGTACCTACTTGTCGCCAGTCACTTATGATGAAGGAAAGGCAGGCAGATGGATAGACAACCTCTTCCAGTATTTAAAATTAGATACATTATCTCACTGAGTCCTTTCCAAACCATACCAGTCAGAAACTGTTTCCATAGGAGATGAGAAATTTGAACAACAGAGGGGTTAAGTTATTGCCCTGGTCATAGGGCTAGTAAGTAGTGGAACCA
>NW_027849983.1:0-261 GCF_054177405.1 Leptonychotes weddellii
CGAGAGATGGAGGCAGGTAAGACCAGCCAAGTATGGGGTGCTCTCCCCCTTCCTTCCTACACTTCAACCACATGGGCCTCCTTTTGGTTTCTGCATAATTCCAAGTTCATTCCTGCCTCAGGCCCTTTGCACTTGCTCTTTCCTCTACTTGAAACCCTATTCTCCTTGCTCTTTGAATGATTGGTTCTTTGCTTCTTTCTGATTTCAGCTCATACGCCATTTCCTCAGAGGCTTTCCCTGACCACCCCACCCCAGACATTC
>NW_027849984.1:0-261 GCF_054177405.1 Leptonychotes weddellii
AAATAAATAAAATCTTTAAAAAAATATATTTTTGGGTATTGTCATGAAGAAAATATTTAAAATAAACATAAGCATAAGAAAGCACTGTGAACCTTTCCAACGTAAAGAGTCAAAAAGATAATATATATGAAAGTCACAAGCCAGATCATTTTTGTTTTCTCTTAACTCAGACCTGTTCTCATTCTTTCACACTGCTTTTCCCATTGACATAAAATGTGCTACTTAAATACAGCATCAGGAAATTATTTCTGAAATGAAAAA
>NW_027849985.1:0-261 GCF_054177405.1 Leptonychotes weddellii
ATGCTACAGAGCACAACTTATAAAAATCTATTTTTAATCATCCAAGAAAGTATCTCAATTATAAAAAAAAAAGGGAGGGGAAGGTTATTGTATTATTCCATAAACTGGAACTCAGAATTTAGGCATTAGTATACTAACCCAACCTTAAAATGATCAAACAATTGGTTACAATGAAAACAAAAAGTCACTCTCCTATCTTTTTTTAATGGAGGTTAATTCTTTTTTTTTTTATTCTTATGTTAATCCCCATACATTGCATCA
>NW_027849986.1:0-261 GCF_054177405.1 Leptonychotes weddellii
ATCCAGTGAAGGATGTGAGCTTTCTACATGGATGTGGGGGCACATTATTTTGCATGCTCTTTGGTTCTTGGTTGGGTTGTTTCTATTCAGGTGGCGCTGACAAACAGATGTGTCGTGGACAGTTGAGAGGAGTCTGTCCCTCCAAAGCACTCGTCATGAAGGGACTACCATTTTGGCATCAGACTGCCTAGCTCGAGTCCTTGCTAAATGCACATCCTGCAGCAAATGACAGCCTCGCCTGTGAAATAAGGGGTTATCTAC
>NW_027849987.1:0-261 GCF_054177405.1 Leptonychotes weddellii
GCACTCCGTGCTCACCCGGCCTGGGACCAAGCATTTCTATCTCTAGCACACGATCCTGCTTAGAGTCTCCAAACCCAGCAGATCCCTGCGGTGTGCTCCCAGGGGAGGAAGGGGATTGTCCCTGGATCTGCCGCTTGTTGGGTCTCTGCTGGAGGAGCAGTGGCTCGACTATGCTGTGGACCACGGTTTATGGCAACCCCGAGCTGAGAGCCCACTCCCTGGCTCTGTCTCTGCAGCCGGCTTCCCCGCTCTGATACCTGG
>NW_027849988.1:0-261 GCF_054177405.1 Leptonychotes weddellii
CCATTCTGTACCCACACAAGCGTCCTGGTTTTCACTTTAAGTACTATATTTGACAAACTATGCTTTATTATAACATGCTTTGTATTAGATGATTTTGCCCAACTGTGGGCCAATGTAAGTGTTCCGAGCTCGTTTTAGATAGGCTAAGCTAAGGTATGATGTTTGATAGGTTAGGTGTATTAAATGTATTTCTGACTTACAATGGATTTATCAGGATGTAAGCCTATGGTCCTGGTTGAGGAAGACCTGTATATAATGCAT
>NW_027849989.1:0-2055 GCF_054177405.1 Leptonychotes weddellii
TTTCTGATGAGAGAGTTGTTGTTCTTCTTTTCTTCGATCTCCTGTTGAGTTTGTAGGTGATCAGAATGGTTCAATCCCTATCCAGCTGAATTCCTGAGAGGAGACGAAATCCAGGTCTCCTACTCCTCCGCCATCTTGCTCCACCCCCCCCAAATCTTAGTCATTATTAACTGCTACAACTACTGGTACTATCAAAGATATATGCCATGTTATAAATATATTACTAAAATAATTTTTTAAGACAGCATTATATTATATGGGAATAGATGTATAAAACAGTGGAACAGAATAAGAGTCATGGAACAGATTCACATATAAGTAAACTTATGTTAAAAGTGGCACTTCAAATCAGTGGACTACTTATTAACTTGTGTTAGAACACTAGTTAGACATTAAAAAATAAGTATTACAACCACAGACCTATTAGAAAGGCTAACATCCAGAACACTGAGAACATCAAATGCTGACTAGGATGTGGAGCAAAAGGAACTCTGATTCACTGCTGGTGTGAATGCAAAATGGTACCCCCACTTTGGAAGACAGTTTGGCAGTGTCTTACAAAACTATATATATTCTGACCATATAATCCAGCAACCATACTCCTTGGTATTGATCCCAAGATGTTGAAAACTTAGGTCCATAAAAATCTGAACATGGATGTTTATAGCAGATTTATTCATAATTGCCAAAACTTGAAACAACTAAGATGTCCTTCAGTAGGTGAATGGATAAACTGTGGTCCATCCAGACAATGGAATATTATTCAGCACTAAAGAGAAATGAGCTATCAAGCCATACAAAACATGGAGGAACTTCAAATGCTATCAATATGTGAAAGAAGCCAATCTGAAAAGGCTACAGACTGTATGAATCCAACTACATTATATTCAGGAAAAGGCAAAACTATAGAGACAGTAAGGAGATCAGTGGTTGCCAGGGGTGGGAGGGGTGAGGGAAGGATGAATAGGTGAACACAGGGGATTTTAGGGGAGTGGAAATACTTTGTATGATACCATAATGATGAATACATCTCATTATACATTTGTTAAAACCCTTAGAATGTACAATGAGAATGAACCATATGTAAACTATAGACTTTGGGTGATGATGATGCGTCAATGTAGGTTCATTGATTATAACAAAAGAACCACTCTGGTGGGGGATATTGATAATGGGAGTCTATGCAGGGCAAGGGGTATATGGGAAATCTCTGTGCCTCCCTCTTAAATATGCTAAGGACCTAAAACTGGTCTAAAAAAAGTCTTAAAAAATAAGTTGAAATCCAGCCTGAAATGTTTGCATAGTACTTTTTGGTAGAAAGTTTGAGAGGCTGGCAAACCTTCTCTGTAAATGGACAGATGGTAAATATTTTCAACGTTGCAGGTCACACTATTTTTGTCACAACTACTCAATTCTGTCCTCATAGCACAAAAATAGTCATAGTTGATGAATGGGCATGGCTGTGTTCCAATAAAACTTTACTTATAGAAACAGAAAATTTATGAGGGGTAGTTTTCCAACCCTAACACTATAGTATAAAAGCATTAGAAGAAACCAAGGACGATGCACTGGGTCTTATACGCAAGTGATAAATTATTGAACATTACGTTGGAAACTAAGTATGTACCATATGTTGGCTAACTAAATTTAAATAAAAAAATATAAATCATAAAAAAAGAAGAAACCAAGGAGAATGTTTCTGACAGGAAAAGTAGTAAGGCATAAGAAACAGAAGGCAAAGGAAAAAAATGGTAGACAAAATTAGTATTTAAAATCTCTTCAAAAATGTCTGCAAATCTACTGGGTATTTACCCCAAAGATACAAATGTAGGGATCCGAAAGGGTACATGCACCCTGATGTTTATAGCAGCAATGTCCACAATAGCCAAACTGTGGAAAGAGCCAAGATGTCCATCGACAGATGAATGGATAAAGAAGATGTGGTATATATATACAATGGAATATTATGCAGCCATCAAAAGGAATGAGATCTTGCCATTTGCAACGACGTGGATGGAACTGGAGGGTATTATGTTGAGCGAAATAAGTCAAACA
>NW_027849990.1:0-261 GCF_054177405.1 Leptonychotes weddellii
CTGGCTAATATCTGTGATGAATATAAATAGAAAAATTCTCAACAAAATATTCACAAATTCAGAAGCACATCAAAAACATTATATGCCATGACCAAACCCCATTTATGCTTTAACACATATAAGTCAATAAATGTGATATTCCACATTCATAGAATGAAAGGAAAAATATGATCATCTCAAGAGATCAGAAAAAGCATCCAACAAAACATGCTTTCATGATAAAAACCATTAGCAGACTGGGTATAGAAGGGATGTATCTCA
>NW_027849991.1:0-261 GCF_054177405.1 Leptonychotes weddellii
TGAATCATGGAACACTTCATCTAAAACTAATGATGTAATGTATGGGGATTAACATAAGAATAAAAAAAAAAAAGCATTGGTTGTATTCATGAAGTACTTTTCTTATTAATTGTTGGAGAATGCCAAAGTCCCTTGTGGAACACATGACAAAACAAGCTGATTAAGAGGCTTAGTATTATTTTTAAATTACTTAATTGCCATTTAATGAAATAGGGAGCTCTGACTTCCACGCTACCTAATAAAATGGTTACTCTGCAAGGA
>NW_027849992.1:0-261 GCF_054177405.1 Leptonychotes weddellii
CCTTTGCCATCGGTTCATTTTTCCTGTGACGCTTTTCCCCTCTGGTCCTACGTGTCCCTTCCACCCGATGTGGCCACTGTGGACAGCAGAAAGTGCCATTTGTCCAGGACGCAGGGCCTGGGGGCCGTCCCGCCAGGACCCCGTTCCCTGGGCTCTTTCCTCCTGCTCGCTTGCAAACACGGCGGTCCGGGTGTAGATACGGAGTCAGCATCGGACCGGTCGCCAGGATACGCCACTCATGTCAACGTGCCCACTTCGCAG
>NW_027849993.1:0-261 GCF_054177405.1 Leptonychotes weddellii
AAATATATATAATATTTATATAATATATAAATATTTATATAATATTTATATTATATATATTAATATTATATAATATTTAATATTCTCCCTACACCCGGAATTTATATATATTTCTTTGACAAAGATGTATATAGGGCAATTAAAAGAAAATGATCATTAACTAGTGAAACAAACAAAAAACCCAGAGTCTCTTTTTTTTAAAAATTTTATTATGTTATGTTAATCACCATACATTACATCATTAGTTTTTGATGTAGTGTT
>NW_027849994.1:0-261 GCF_054177405.1 Leptonychotes weddellii
TTTAAGATTTTATTTATTTATTTGAGAGAGAGAGAGATCAGGAGCAGGGGAAGAGGGAGAAGCAGACTCGCCGCCGAGGAGGGAGCCCAATGCTGGGCTTAATCCCAGGACCCTGAGATCATGACCTGAGCCGAAGGCAGATGCTTAACTGACTGAGCCCCCCAGGCGCCCCTCAAGCTGTACCTTCTTTTTTTTTTTTTATTCTTATGTTAATCCCCATACATTACATCATTAGTTCTAGATGAAGTGTTCCATGATTCA
>NW_027849995.1:0-261 GCF_054177405.1 Leptonychotes weddellii
GGGGCCGAGATGGGGGAGGGGACAGAGATGGGGGAGGGGACAGAGATGGGGGGCAGGGAGCGGCAGAGCCGGCGGCGGGGGGTTGGGGGGGCCGTTAGGAGAGAGGCTGGTCAGTGGTGAGGAGGGAGGTACCAGCAGAGTGCCAGCAGCCCTGGCCCTCAGGCGGGGCACTGGAAAGCTGGTCTGCAATCCAGACTTCGGGGAGGGTGTGCGGAAGGCAGCAGAGAGACCGGCCACGAACGTGAGCGCTTGTCTCACCTG
>NW_027849996.1:0-261 GCF_054177405.1 Leptonychotes weddellii
ATGCAAAATGGCACGGCCAAACTGGAAGACACTTGGGTACTTCATTACAAAACTGAGTATATTAATACCATACATTCTAGCAATTTTGCTCCTTGGTAACTACCCAAAGAACTTGCAAATGTCTGTCCACACAAAAACTTGTACACATATGTTTGTGACAGTATTATTTATAATTGCCAAAACTTGGAAGCAACCAAGATGTCTTTCAATAGGTGAATGGATAAATAAACTGTGGAATATCCGGACAATGGAATATGATTC
>NW_027849997.1:0-261 GCF_054177405.1 Leptonychotes weddellii
CACCATGCACCAGGCCTTGGCTTGAGCACTGACCCGGATCTGGACGTGGGGGCAGCACAAAGCGCAGGGTCGGGTGGCTGCCTGGGCAGAGCCGGGCCCCAGATTGATGGAGGACACTGAAGGGCCAGCGACCCTTGCAGGAGCCCTCCCCTATCACAATCCTCGCTGACCCCCAACCGCAGGAGGAGGGGTCGTTAGACGGTGGGTTTGCACAGAACGCCTCACACCCACCATGTGGATGCACCGGGCTGCTCTCTCGGC
>NW_027849998.1:0-261 GCF_054177405.1 Leptonychotes weddellii
TTAAGGACAATTTCCAAGTTCTTTTGGTTATTTAAAACCTTAGACTTTAAGTATTTCAGGTATGCAGGATATGAGTGTGTGTGTCTGTTTAATTAAAAAAAAGCAACAAAAACTAATTTTATCCTGGGCGCCTGGGTGGCTCAGTTGGTTAAGCGACTGCCTTCGGCTCAGGTCATGATCCTGGAGTCCCTGGATCGAGTCCCGCATCGGGCTCCCTGCTCGGCAGGGAGTCTGCTTCTCCCTCTGACCCTCCCCCCTCTC
>NW_027849999.1:0-261 GCF_054177405.1 Leptonychotes weddellii
TGGGCCACCCGTCTCTCCAGCTCCAGGCTCGTGCACGCTCTCCACTCCTGGCTACTTGGTGCGGGTATTTCTCCGAACTGGGAGGATAACCCTCCCTTTCCTGCCCTCGGGGCTGTGAGCAGGGTCGAGGAGGCTGCACCCCCACAAGGCCCCACACCCAACGGGGCACCGCTCCCGTCACAGATGTTCAGGTGGACACGACTGAAGTGTCTGGAGGAAGAGCTTCTTGTTCGGATTTTCCCAAGCGCACGGCCGGGCTGG
>NW_027850000.1:0-2054 GCF_054177405.1 Leptonychotes weddellii
GCATCCAGTTACCTATGTCTTTGGACAAAAATGCTTGTAAATGTTCTTGCCTCAGTTTCCCTCTTTGTAAAACCAGGATGATAAGAGCACTGTGACCACTGTGATAGTTAATATGCACTAAGGGCTTTGAATGATGTCTGGTATGTTAGCAATATCAACATTATTCCCAAAATGAGACCCTTCTTCATGGACACCATGAGACAGGTCCAAAAACGCCACTTCATGGTATAAAACCTTTGAGACAGATGATCATGATTGTACCTCACATTTTTTTTCAGGAGGTCTGGTTGTTTTTACCAGTGGTGTCTATCAAGATATTGCATCAGCTGTGACTAATAATCCAAACCTGAGGAGCCTGGAGCTGGGGAGTAATAATACAGGGGATGTGGGAATGGAGCTGAGTGTAATGCTTTGAAACATCCCAGCTGCAAGCTAGAGAGCATTGGGTGGGTACCTGGTGAAGAAAGGTCCCTGTTTGGAGTTAAGGTTAGAATGCTGAAGCTGAAGAATGGTTAAGGATACAAAAAAGTGCACTGGAGAATTAAAACTCCCAAACATAATAGTGTGGTATTCGAAATGCTGTTCTATTGGTTGGTAAATTCATTTGTTGAGAACTTGTAAGGGAGGTGTTTGGTAAGCACCAATATACTCTGTCTGCCACATTTCCCCAAGAATTAGATCCTACCTCCCTGTGCATCTATCTCTCTGTTACAGGCTAGAAGAGTGTATGTTAACCAGCATCTGCTGTGAGTTTCTTGCCTTAGTTCTTGTCAGCAGAAAAATGCTGAAAAGTCTCAAGTACTAGGAAATCAGCTGGGTGATGAAGGAATTGTGCAGCTTTTTGAGAGCTTGGGACACCAATTGTACACTTCAGACAGTTGGGTAAGTTGCAAAGTTCATTTTTCTTGGTGATGTGGACAAATCTGTGTTGAGATGGTCTAGGACATATGAAACGATGATAAATCCTTTTGCTATTTTAAATATCTAAAAAGTAAGAATCAACAGAGTGGTTCTCCTCAGCAGAGGACCTAGTCAGTGCTAAGTAAAAAGTGACAATTGGTATTGTCATACCTGACATAGAATAAGAGATGAAAATTATCTTGTCTTTAAGTATTTTCTTTCTTCCTACCTTCTCCTATTTGGACATGTCTTTCATTACTAGCAAAGGTCAATTCACAGACTGTCACTGTGTAGCTCCAAATCCTGGGTCATTAAATTTATTCCTGTAAAGCAAAGATTCTCTTCCTTTCTGTATTAGGGAACTATTGCTGCATGACGAGTTACCACAAATGTAGGGTTTCAACAGCACACGTTTATTAACTCCGTTTATGTGGGCCAAGAGTTCAGCCACAAATTATCTGGTTGTCTTCAAGGTCTCTCACAAGGCTGCAGTCAACATGTCCTCCATGGCTTGGGGTCATATCTGAAGGCTCAACTGGGAAAGAATCTGCTTTGAAGCTCACATGTTGGCAAAGTTCAGTTCCTGTTGGGCTATGTTGGACTGAGGATTTTAGTAGCTAGAGGGCTCTTGGATGGGAGTGACGCTAATTCTTTGCCATGTGGGCCTCTTAAAGATGGCAGCTTCCTTCATCAAATTCTGCAAGGCAATATAATTTGTTAGCAAGGCAGAAGTAACAGTCTTATGTAAACTCCTCAAGAAAGTGGCATCTCATCACTTTGCATAGGAGCAAATCACAAGTCCCACTTAAACAATCAATGTGTCACTGTGTGACTGTCACAGGTAAAGATCATTGAAGGCCATCTTAGGGGCTGCCCACCACAATTTCCATTCACATTTTGTCCAATATCTAGAAACTTCTAACAATGTTTAGCATTCCATTTCTACCTGCCTTGTTTTTATTTGTTTTCATTGGCTCAAGATTATTTTTCCCAGAGTTATTGGGATATAATTTATATATAACATTGTATAAGTTTAAGGTATACAATGTAAAGACGTCATATGTTTGTGTATATATAGTGAAATGATTACCACAAGTTAACACATCCATCATCTCAAATAGTTACAACTGGGTGTATATGTGGTGAGAACTTTT
>NW_027850001.1:0-261 GCF_054177405.1 Leptonychotes weddellii
CTCTCCCTCTGCTGCTCCCCCCACTTGTGTGCTTGCTGTCTCTCTCTCTCTGTCTCAAAAATAAATAAATAAATAAATAAATAAATAAATAACATCTGTTTTAAATATATATATAATTTTTCCTCTGTTTATTCAAAATTTACAGGATAAATTGAATATGAACTTATTCTCTGTTGAGTTGTCAATGTATAGACAATATTTATTTATTATTACCTGCTAGTCAATTAAGACAGTTATTAAACAGATTATTTAAAAACATTA
>NW_027850002.1:0-261 GCF_054177405.1 Leptonychotes weddellii
GGGGGAGTGGGAGAGGGAGAAGCAGGCTTCCTGCTGAGCAGGGAGCCCAAAGGGGGGCTCAATCTCAGGACCCTGGGATCATGACCTGAGCTGAAGGCAGACACTTAACAACTGAGCCACCCAGGTACCTCGGAAATCAGCATTCTTGTTGTGTACATTTAATTGGGTTTATAGTTTTAATCACTTTATGCTTTCTTCTATAGTAGATGGAAAACTTTCAGGATGGTGGTTTGATTCTCTGGGTAGTGGTTCTGCTTTTAT
>NW_027850003.1:0-261 GCF_054177405.1 Leptonychotes weddellii
TCTGTCTCCCTTCTTTTTCTGTTTGTGTGTTGTAGGCCCTTCTGCTATCCCCTAGAGGGTTTGTGGAGGATGAACAAGAGCTTTCTCCCAAGCAGAAACAGGGGCTTAAGGGATGCCCCCAGCAAGACTCCCCAAAATAACTGTGGCCACCATGCCTCCAGCTCTGGTGGGGTCTAGTCAAGCCAAGGTTGAAGGCATTGCCATGCAGTGGCTTTTTCATGAGTCTTGGGGTCACCAGCATGACCGGCCTGTTAGCTAGGG
>NW_027850004.1:0-261 GCF_054177405.1 Leptonychotes weddellii
ACAAAATACATATTATATATATTAATGTATAATATACAAATATATAGTATATCTACAAATATATATTTTATATAAATACATATATAACATATGTAATATGTGTGTTAGGTGCACCTACTTTGGAAGGTCAAAAAAAACTTAGGTTTTTCCCATATGTCTGAAAATATTTAAATAAATTTTCATTTGAATCTTTCAAAAATCTTACACTGTTGGTGGGAATGCAAGTTGGTACAGCCACTTTGGAAAACAGTTTGGAGGTTC
>NW_027850005.1:0-261 GCF_054177405.1 Leptonychotes weddellii
GAAAGACAGTGAGACGTATTTGGGGCTTTTGCACATGGAGTTTCCAAGGGTAAACATCTGGCGGGCCGTGAGGACACACCAGGTGGGCTGGGTTGACTGGGGAGCTATCTGCAGAGGGGGGATTGAGGCTAGGAGGACTCTGCTTCCCTCCTGGAGATGGGAGTCCATTGTAGCCAGTGCTCTGGGATCCAGCACAGCATCAGCGCTCATGAAAGCTCACTGGACGAGAGAATGGACAGCTCAAGACAAAGAGGGGCACAA
>NW_027850006.1:0-261 GCF_054177405.1 Leptonychotes weddellii
AAATAAATGGTCATAACGGCTATAGTTCTTTTATGACCTGAGAAATTGCCATTATATTTTATGAGTAAAAAAAAAAGATTACATGCAGCCACTCTGGAAAACAGTATGGAGGTTCCTCAAAAAGTTGAAAATAGAGCTACCATATGATCCAGCAATTGCCCTATTGGGTATTTACCCCAAAGATACAAATGTAGGGATCCGAAGGGGGTATGTGCACCCCGATATTTATAGCAGCAATGTCCACAATAGCCAAACTGTGGA
>NW_027850007.1:0-261 GCF_054177405.1 Leptonychotes weddellii
GAAGAATAAATAACCCCCTGTGAAAAGGGTCATACTATTTATTCAAAGGACTATGAATCAGGTTTTTTTTTTTTGACAGTTGAGTTTAACTTTTTGAATATGTGGTGTGAAGTTTTGTTAATTCTAGAAACTTGTTACAGTGCTAAATGGAATTTTGGTATAAACTGACCCTACTGTACAAACTCTTAAAGGCCTCTGCCTATTGAGGTGGGCCACTGATCAGCTGCCAGGTAAAAACAAACTTCACATATTTGCCAACAG
>NW_027850008.1:0-261 GCF_054177405.1 Leptonychotes weddellii
TAAGATGCAGAAGGCTCGTGGTAAAGGTGAAGTGTGCCGACGTATTCAAAGCATTTACCACGTGCGTGGCACAGAGCTGGTCTCCTGCATATCACTCCTACCAGGGACCCCACAGCAGTAGGACCAAAGACGTAATGAAGAGATGGAGAAAAACATCTCCTTCCAGAGATGGAGGAAATGAGCAACACACCAGGCTGAGCGTCCACTTCCGGGCAGCCCTCCATCTGCAACCCCAGACCCACCCTGTCCTCAGCCTCCCCG
>NW_027850009.1:0-261 GCF_054177405.1 Leptonychotes weddellii
CCCTTCATTCCGGGGACGAGGAAACGGAGGCCCGGGAAGGCACTGCACTCACTCAGGGTCACAGCCATTGTATGGCTGAGCTGGGGCTCCAGCTTGACCCCACGTTAGGCTGACCCCAAAGCCTGGGCCTCTCACTGCTCTGCTCCATGGCCGGTCTGGGTGGTGGTGAAGGCCGGAGGATCCCTTGGTGCAACACCAAATGGCTGACCCGTGGCCGGGGCACTGATTTTCAAATGCTCTGAAACGTGTCAGCGGGGGTGG
>NW_027850010.1:0-2054 GCF_054177405.1 Leptonychotes weddellii
ACAGGTTTCTGCCTGGGGCGGGCGGGGCGGGGGGGGGGGGGCACAGGGATTGGAGACTGGCCAGTGTGGGCACTTGGGATCTGAGAGACGGCCTAGACAGGATCCTCATTGGGGCATATGGAGGACCAGCCGGGTGGACATCACAAGTCAGAGTCACCCACAAGGAGAATGGGCTGGGCAGAACCTGAGGACCATGAAGAGGACTCTCCAAAAGAGATTGGAGACTCCGCAGGAGATAAACCACAAGAGCAGAGGGAGGATCAAGTCAAAAGAGAAAAAATTTCAAGGGGCTGTTGCTCAGCTTGACAGATGCACCTGATGGTCATGGCTGATGGCTCCTAAGGGCTACTTGCTGGCCCAGTGATAGGGAAGAATACTCTGAGCAGAGGGAAGAGCCAGTGCGAATACCTTGCAGTAGGTGTGTGTCCTGGAGTGTTTGAGAGTACAGACCAGCATGAGCGAGGAGGGGGCAGACGAGGTCAGAGAAAAAGGGAGCCAGGTCACAGAGAGCCTCAGAGACCACTGGCTTTTCCTAAAGTGAGAAGAGTTGGTGGCTCAGACTAGGGTGGCAGCCGTGCAGATGGTGAGAAGTGTCGGCTTCTGGGTCTGCGTAGAAGCTATAGTCAAACAGGATTTGCTGTCTTCCATTTGGGCATTTGGGGTTTGAGGTCTGAGAATGTCTCTGGGGCATCCTCAGTGGGACATGTGGAGGAATGGCTGCGACTTGACATTGCAATTTGGAATCACCCACGGGGAGAGTGAGAAGGGTGGTGGAGGAAGAGCAGGCTGGGGTCCTGGACCCCAAGGCTTCTGGCCTGAGCAGCTGGAAGGATGGAGCTGCTCTTCACTGGAGAAGCGGGTGTGGGAAGAAGAAGCAGGAATCTGGGTTTTGAGATGCCTATTAGACATTTGAATGGCATGGGCCCTGCCTCAGGAAGTCACAGACAGTAAACAAAGTCTCATAAGGTGACTCCACGTATTGTGGCAAATCCTAGAAGCAGGGTGACCTGCTCAGAGGCTCCTGGACTAGGCCAGCCTGGAGGCAATGGTGGCTTGGGGAGGGGGTACTGAGCCTGGTGGATTTTTATGGGTTTACCAGGCATGTGGCACCAAGGAGGGTGTGGCTGGAGGATTGGAGTTTCTGCTGGGGAGGAACGAGGTAGGAGGAGCAGGGGACAGAAAGGGGTCAAGGATGGGCTAATCCATGTTTTGTAAGTCCATAGAAACTTGTGGGAGATTCTGATACCAGAGCAGAATTGAGGCCAATCCTGGAGGCCCATCCACCCTGCCTGGGAAACAGAAGCAGCCCCAGTTGGGGTCCTTGGAGATGTGATCCACGCTGCCTCTGTGTCTCCCTGGAGTTGGTGATCACCCTGCCCTGCAGAGGATGCAATCGGGGCTCATTCCAGGAGACAGTATCCCACCCCCACCCAAAGTGAAATCCAGTTGGTCTTTCCCGTTTCTCCCCCTTCCCCTGAATAGAGCTGCAGTCCCCTACCCCTTCTCTTTCCTTAGAGTTGCTGACCCTCCCAGGCTCTCTAAACAGCCCTGGAGGTCCAGGTCAAAGGTCTCCCTGTCCCGCTGATTCGGGCCTCCCTGGAGACTGTGACACTGCTTCTTAATATGCAGCCCCAACCCTTCAAACAGAACACAACCTAATTCTGAGTGTAACTTGCTTGTCTTTCCCACCCCACCCCCATACCAACTCAGGCTCCTTCTCTACTTGGTGCACAAGGGGGTGCATTACGAGAAGCCTCCTGAAGCCAGAACGTCCAGAAAAAGCATATTCTACCTGCACATGGCCCTGGATCAATTTGGGCAGGAGAGGTAGCTGGCAGCCTCCCCTAGGCCATGACCCCGCAAACCGGAATCCGTCTGTAACCTGCCTCCCCTCTCTCCCCGCCCAGGAGAAGCCAGCTCCTCCCGGCCCGCCCGGAGCCCGCGATGCCCGCCCCGCAGTGCGCCTCCTGCCACGCGGCGCGCGCTGCCCTCCGCCGCCCGCGCTCCGGCCAAGCGCTGTGCGGGGCCTGCTTCTGCAGCGCCTTCGAGGCCGA
>NW_027850011.1:0-261 GCF_054177405.1 Leptonychotes weddellii
GAATTCTAAATGTGTTTATTTTTATCTCACACCATTCTATGGTCACTAATAAGGATATATATATATATATATATATACTTGTTGAATTGTATGCTTTTCCCTAAAATTATTGTAAACTCATTTTATTTCTATTAATGACCCTTGATATATTTTCTCTTACGATAAATAAACTACCATGCCATACAAACCATACCGTACCGTACCATACCATACCATGACATACCAAACGTCTTTTAATCAATTCTGCCCACTTAACAAATT
>NW_027850012.1:0-261 GCF_054177405.1 Leptonychotes weddellii
AAGTCACTGTTGAAAAATTTGGTGTGTTGCATATAGAAATATATTCTCTTTAAAAAGGAAGGTTAATAGCATGCATGCAAGGTCCCTTCAAAAGAAGATTCACTGCATTAGGAACCTCTTGGTTTATAGCACAAGGATCATCAAATCAAATGTTTATATAGAATATGGGACAAGTTGACATACGAAATCTCTTGGTAATATTCAGATCAATTTGAGGGTCCAACATTTGAACACTCAAGCTCAACGGAACCAAAACCAAAA
>NW_027850013.1:0-261 GCF_054177405.1 Leptonychotes weddellii
CACTACATCAAAAACTAATGATGTAATGTATGGTGACTAACATAACATAATAAAATTAAATTAAAAAAAAAAAGAAAGAAGCTATGAGTAGATGAAAATGTGCTCTTTCTGCCAAGACTAGACAAGTGTAATGGATAATAACTCAAAAGTACTCTCAGTCCATGAACACATTTTGATCTAAATTAATGACCTCGATATACATTGCCATTACTTTGGATGGAGAATGTTCAAATTGTTACCAATGTTCTTAATGTACTCATG
>NW_027850014.1:0-261 GCF_054177405.1 Leptonychotes weddellii
CAGGAAGGCAGGAAAACAAAGAGAAATGAGAAACAGAGAGAACAAATGGAAACAAAAAAAAAAATAAAATGACAGACTTAAGGCTTAACGTATTAATAATTACATTAAATATAGTCTAAATACATCAGTTAGAAGAGATTGTCAGAGCTTATTAAAAAACATTAGCCAACTATATGCTATCTACAAAAAAAACCACCTCACCTCAAATATAATAATATATGCAAGTTAAAAGTAAAAGATTAGAGAAAGATAATATCATGC
>NW_027850015.1:0-261 GCF_054177405.1 Leptonychotes weddellii
CTCTGTGCTCTGTCTGAAAATGTCTCTGTGTCCCAGTGTCTCTCCTTGAAGGATTTGTTTTAACCTCTCCAAATTTCTAATTTGTTTTTCCAGAATAACGTGATTTCCTACTCTTTCAAGCACTTAGGAAAGATGAGTAGTGTTTACAACAGTGGCTCAGTAAGTGGCGGTCCGTGGTGTGTCTACAGCAGTCAGGCTGGCCCCACCCTGAGCGTCCCTGCATCAGGCTGTCCGAGCCCACCTCTCAGCGAGCTGCCTCAC
>NW_027850016.1:0-261 GCF_054177405.1 Leptonychotes weddellii
GTGGCGTCTACCTCGGGGGGGAGGGGGCAGACAAAGCGTGGGGGAAGGTAAAATTCTAGATGGGATGGACAGCGAGAGCTCACTGAGAAAGTACCCAAAGGAAGTGCAGGAACTGGTTGTGTGGTCAAGGCAAGGAGGGGTGTGTTGGGGAGAGATTCAGGAAGAGGACAGAGTTTCAGTCAGTGCAAGGGCTCTGGTGTGGTCGTGGCCCCGGGGTGCTGAAGGAGAAGCAAGGAGGCTGGAGTGGAGCAGCAGTGGGGG
>NW_027850017.1:0-261 GCF_054177405.1 Leptonychotes weddellii
CCCCCCCCCCCCCCCCCCCCCCCCCCCCCCCCCCCCCCCCCCCCCCCCCCCCCCCCCATGGCTTAGCCTGGTGATGGGTATTAAAGAGGGCACGTTCTGCATGGAGCACTGGGTGTTATGCACAAACAATCAATCATGGAACACTACACCAAAAAGTAATGATGTAATGTATGGTGATTAACATAACAATAAAAATTTTTTTAAAAAAAGAGGGAAATGGGTACACAAATTGTGATACAGGCAACGGGGGAGGACTGCCCA
>NW_027850018.1:0-261 GCF_054177405.1 Leptonychotes weddellii
CATTGTTTGTGCATAACACCCAGTGCTCCATGCAGAATGTGCCCTCCTCAATACCCACCACCAGGCTAACCCATCCTCCCACCCCCCTCCCCTCTAGAACCCTCAGTTTGTTTTTCAGAGTCCATCGTCTCTCATGGTTCGTCCACCCCTCCGATTTCCCCCGCTTCATTCTTCCCCTCCCGCTACCTTCTTCTTCTTCCTTTTTTTTTTCTTAACATATATTGCATTATTTGTTTCAGAGGTACAGATCTGAGATTCAAC
>NW_027850019.1:0-261 GCF_054177405.1 Leptonychotes weddellii
TGAGAGGCAAAGGAAATGGCATGAATCACTAATTGTCTGCGTGTGTGTTTCCTCCAAGGGGCTTCTTTCGATCTCTGCTGCGGAAGAGATGCTCAACAGAAAGTGAGAGTCAGGTAAATCTGAGCAGGGTAAAGTCCTGTGGCTGGAGAGTGCAGGGGAAATGCAGAATTAACATCGTCCTTTCTGTTTTCTAGGAGGGATTTTTCTGGAGGAGGCGGCCACTTTGGCTTCGGGACATGTACAGACCTCTCAATGCCACAC
>NW_027850020.1:0-261 GCF_054177405.1 Leptonychotes weddellii
TGGCAATATATATCTTCAATGGGAGGCACAGTTCAACCCATAACAGAGAGTATGTTGAGGGCTGAGGTTTGTTTATCATAAGACATTTGTGTTTCAACAGGGAACCTTGGCTTCACCCTGTAGACAACAGAAGGCCAACTGAGGTTGTAAGCTGGAGAGTGACATCATCTGTTGTGTTTGGGAAGTAACTCTGACAACAACAAGAGAGGAGTGAAAGTGGGGTCACTTAGAAGGCTGTTCCAATATTCAGTCAAAATATTA
>NW_027850021.1:0-2054 GCF_054177405.1 Leptonychotes weddellii
AAGCAGGAAAAAAATATGCAATGGAAAAAAGACAGTCTCTTCAATAAATGGTGCTGGGAAAATTGCACAGCTATATACAGAAGAATAAAACTCAACCATTCTTTAACACCATACACAAAGATAAACTCAAAATGGATGAAGGACCTCAATGTGAGACAGGAACCCATCAAAATCCTAGAGAAGAACATAGGCAGTAACCTCTTTGACATCGGCCACAGCAACTTCTTTCAAGAGACATGTCCAAAGGCTAGTGAAAGAAAAGCAAAAACAAACTTTTGGGACTTCATCAAGATGAAAATCTTCTGCACAGCAAAGGAAACAGTCAACAAAACAAAGAGGCAACCCACAGAATGGGAGAAGATATTTGCAAATGACACTACAGATAAAGGACTGGTATCCAAGATCTATAAAGAACTTCTCAAACTCAACACCTAAAAAACAAACACTCGAGTCAAAAAATGGGCAGAAGTGATGAACAGACACTTCTCTGAAGAAGACATACAAATGGCTAACAGACACATGAAAAAATGTCCACAATCATTAGCCATCAGGGAAATTCAAGTCACAACCACATTGAGATTTCACCTTACACCAGTTAGAATGGCAAAAATTGACAAGGCAAGAATTAACAAATGTTAGAGAGGTTGTGGAGAAAGGGAACCCTCTTACACTGTTGGTGGGAATGCAAGTTGGTACAGCCACTTTGGAAAACAATGTGGAGGTTCCTCAAGAAATTAAAAATAGAACTACCTTATGACCCAACAATTGCACTACGGGTATTTACCCCAAAGACACAGATGTAGTGAAAAGAAGGGCCATATGCACCCCAATGTTCATAGTAGCAATATCTACAATAGCCAAACTGTGGAAAGAGCTGAGATGCCCTTCAATAGATGAATGGATAAAGAAGATGTGGTCCATATATACAATGGAATATTACTCAGCCATCAGAAAGGATGAATACCCAACTATCCCATCAACATGGATGGGACTGGAGGAGATTATGTTAAGTGAAATAAGTCAAGCAGAGAAAGTCAATTATCATATGGTTTCACTTATTTGTGGAACATAAGGAATAGCATGGAAGACATTAGGAGAAGGAAGGGAAAAATGAAGTAGGGGAAATTGGAGAGGGAGACGAACCGTGAGAGACCACGGACTCGGAGAATCAAACTGAGCCTTCTAGAGGGGAGGGTGTGAGAGGATGGGTTCGCCTGGTGAAGAGTATTAAATAGGGCACGTTCTGCATGGAGCACTGGGTATATATGCAAACAATGAATCATGGAACACTACAAAAACTAATGATGTAATGTATGGTGATTAGCATAACATAATAAAAAATTAATTAATTAATTAATTAAAAAAAAGAAAGAAACAAGAAAGGTCTAAAATACACAACCTAACCCTACACTTAAAGGAGCTGGAGAAAGAACAGCAAATAAAGCCTAAACCCAGCAGGAGAAGAGAAATAATAAAGATCAGAGCAGAAATCAATGAAATAGAAACAAAAGAACAGTAGAACAGATCAATGAAACTAGGAGCTGGTTCTTTGAAAGAATTAACGAGATTGATAAACCCCTAGCCAGACTTATCAAAAAGAAAAGAGAAATGACCCAAATAAATAAAATCACGAATGAAAAATGAGAGATCACAACCAACACCAAAGAAATACAAACAATTATAAGAACATATTATTAGCAACTATATGCCAGCAAATTTGATATTCTGGAAGAAATGGATGCATTCCTAGAGATGTATTAACTACCAAAACTGAACCAGGAAGAAAATAGAAAACCTGAACAGACCTATAACCACTAAGGAAATTGAAGCAGTAATCAAAAATCTCCCAACAAACAAACCCCAGGGCCAGATGGCTTCCCAGGTGAATTCTACCAAACATTTAAAGAAGAATTAATACCTATTCTTCGGAAACTGTTCCAAGAAATAGAAATGGAAGGAAAACTTCCAAACTCGTTTTATGAGGCCACCATTACCTTGATCCCCAAACCAGACAAAGACCCCATCAAAAGGGAGAATTACAGACCAATATCCTT
>NW_027850022.1:0-261 GCF_054177405.1 Leptonychotes weddellii
GGATCATGACCTGAGCCGAAGGCAGACGCTTAACGACTGAACCACACAGGCGCCCCGTATACGAATCTTTAAAAAGATTTCAATTATAACCAGAAGCTCAGGTTATTTGAAAAGTCTTTGAGAAGTAGTACAAACTAAGATGAAGGGGAAAAAAAACCCTAATGCAGTAACTGACCCGTCAAGAAATGTCAAAGGGTATGTTTGTCTATTTGTAGGTACCTCTGGAGGTGAGGGAGGTTGAGATTAATGAGAAGAAAGGGG
>NW_027850023.1:0-261 GCF_054177405.1 Leptonychotes weddellii
ATTAAGGAAATAGGGGAAGATAAATTAGTTTGTTTCTGAATTTACTGGATGCTCTTCAGAGTCGGAAGGACTGGAAACACTGGTGTGCAGACCGCGCCCTCTGGGAAGGGTCGGCGCTCAGCCCGTGCGGCCACATCGGCATCGGAGCGGGTGCGGGGCCCTGTCCTCACTCCCAGGCCTCCGGGTCCCTCCGAATGTCCGCACACGGTGTGGAGACGCCCCGCCCCTGCCTTGGCTGTGAGCCGTCTGACTGCATTTGCA
>NW_027850024.1:0-261 GCF_054177405.1 Leptonychotes weddellii
GCTCAAGACATGTGGACCCAAGTGAGAAAGAAGTCTTGGAAGCACAGCTCAACAGCTGTTGCTATGATAACTGATGTTCATTTTCTATGACCATGTCGGAGTCACTCTTGGCACCTGTGATCCCAGGCCCCGGCACCGGCCTGGCCAAGTGCTGATGGCGGGCTTCTAGAACTATGGTGAGAGGAATAGGTTTATTTTGATCTGCTTAGCACTATGAAGAGAATTTGCGAACGGGAGTGGAGACTGGTTCAAGAGGCAAGG
>NW_027850025.1:0-261 GCF_054177405.1 Leptonychotes weddellii
GGAGCCTGATGCGGGGCTCGATCCCAGGATCCTGGGATCATGACCTGAGCCAAAGGCAGACACTTAACGACTGAGCCACCCAGGCGCCCCCCCAACTTGGGGAAGTTCTTAACTCCTCTGTGCTTCACTTCCTTTCATGAGGATCAAATAGGAGATTATCTAATATCTAGTAGTTAGTCAATAAATACTGAATATTATTACTATTAAAGCATCTTAATTGTTTTTATATCTGTGATCTTTTTTTAAAAAAAGGCTGGGTAA
>NW_027850026.1:0-261 GCF_054177405.1 Leptonychotes weddellii
GTCAGCTCCGCGTGTCTCCTGACCTCCGGGAGTAGCGGGCTGGCCAGCAGGCTCCTCTCACAGCTCATCATGTGGCGCTTTTCTAGATGTGGGGACATCCTTCTGCAACGGGCCCAAACACATCACGTGGCTCTGCCCAACATCAGGGGCAGCAGGGCACAACTCTGCCCATGCGGGTGGGAGTAGGGACAGAATACTTCGAATACCTCCCGAAGTCCTCTAACCTCCTCCAGAACACAGCACGTGTGGGCCTGGGGCCAC
>NW_027850027.1:0-261 GCF_054177405.1 Leptonychotes weddellii
CTGCTTTTCCCTCTGCCTCTCTCTCTCTCTCTGTCTCTCATGAATAAATAAATAAAATCTTTAAAAAAAAATAAAAAAATAAAAAAATAAATAAAATAAAACAACCAAATTATGATACTAGGCAATTTTTAAACTCTGAAATGCATTGTTAATATTCACATTTGTTTTCTCCTTCCTTTATCAGTAAGAAGGCTTATTTATGAGATCCTTTTGTTGAAATTCTTCTTTTTTTTCCTAAAATAAACCTTGTACAATTTGTAA
>NW_027850028.1:0-261 GCF_054177405.1 Leptonychotes weddellii
GGCCCTGGGATGGAGCCCCACATCCGGCTCCCTGCTCTGTGGGAAGCCTGCTTCTCCCTCTTTCACTCCCCCTGCTTGTGTTCCCTCTCTCACTGTGTCTCTCTCTGTCAAATGAATAAAATCTTTAAAAAAAATAAAAAATAAAAAGAGCTTGGGAAGTTCATTGGATACAAGACTAATAATATATAAAAATCAATTACATTTTATATATCACAAATATATATAGTTTTTTTAAAGTATCTGAAATAGACAACTTACAAT
>NW_027850029.1:0-261 GCF_054177405.1 Leptonychotes weddellii
AGATTCAGGGCCTGGGAGAAGGTCAGGCTGAGGATACCGGGGGTTCCTTGGGCAAAGAAGAGCAGGGGCCTGCAGCTGTGCTTACAGGGAACCCAGGTAATCAGTGACATTCCTGAGGAAGGCCTACTGAACACCTGCTATGGTCGTCCCTGGCGTGAGTGGGGGGAGGGTGTCCTTCACACCAGCTCCACACACCTGTTTCTATTACTCTGTGTCCTAGCCTCTGCCTGCTCAGGCCTCTCCCCCAAACACCCATTCTTT
>NW_027850030.1:0-261 GCF_054177405.1 Leptonychotes weddellii
GGGGGCTAGTTCTCAGAGAAGTTCAGGCGCAGACTCAAAGCTCTGCATGGCTGCTGGGTTGCACTAGGCAAGTTACAAGACATGAGACTGGAAGGTGGTCGGGTGTAAAATGGCTTTAAGTGACATGCGAAACACTTTGGGAGCTCATTTGGTATATGACAGGAATATTGAAGCTTTTTATTTTAAACCGTGAACAATCGGATCGGAATTATATTTTCAAAAACAAAACTGCCTTCAGGGAGATGATGCTCTGGCATCTAG
>NW_027850031.1:0-2054 GCF_054177405.1 Leptonychotes weddellii
GGTCAACTCATCTTTGACAAAGCAGGAAAGAATGTCCAGTGGAAAAAAGACAGTCTCTTCAACAAATGGTGTTGGGAAAATTGGACAGCCACATGCAGAAGAATGAAACTGGACCATTTCCTTACACCACACACAAAAATAGACTCAAAATGGATGAAAGACCTAAATGTGAGACAGGAATCCATCAAAATCGTTGAGGAGAACACAGGCAGCAACCTCTCTGACCTCAGCTGCAGAAACTTCTTTGTAAACACTTCGCCAAAGGCAAGGGAAGCAAGGGCAAAAATGAACTATTGAGACTTCATCAAGATAAAAAGCTTTTGCACAGCAAAGGAAACAGTCAACAAACCAAAAGACAACTGACAGAATGGGAGAAGATATTTGCAAATGACATATCAGATAAAGGGCTAGTATCCAAAATCTATAAAGAACTTATCAAACTCAACACCCAAAGAACAAAGACTCCAATCAAGAAATGGGCAGAAGACATGAACAGACATTTCTGCAAAGAAGACATCCAAATGGCCAACAGACACATGAAAAAGTGCTCAACATTATTCAGCATCAGGGAAATGGTGGGAATGCAAGCTGGTGCAGCCACTCTGGAAAACAGTATGGAGGTTCCTCAAAAAGTTGAATATAGAGCTACCCTACGACCCAGCAATTGCACTCCTGGGTATTTACCCCAAAGATACAAATGTAGCTATCCGAAGGGGCACATGCACCCCAATGTTTATAGCAGCAATGTCCACAATAGCCAAACTATGGAAAGAGCCAAGATGTCCATCGACAGATGAATCGATAAAGATGTGTATACACACACACACACACACACACACACACACACACACAGAATGGAATATTATGCAGCCATCAAAAAATGAAATCTTGCCATTTGCAATGACATGGATGGAACTAGAGGGTATTATGTGAAGTGAAATAAGTCAATCAGAGAAAGACAAGTATCCTATGATCTCACTGATATGTGGAATTTGAGAAACAAGGAAGAGGATCATAGGGGAAGGGAGGGAAAAATGAAACAAGATGAAATTAGAGAGGGAGACAATAAGAGACTCTTAATCTCAGGGTGGCTGGGTGATGAACACTGGGGAAGGTATGTGCTATGGTGAGCGCTGTGAATTGTGTAAGACTGATGAATCACAGACCTGTACCCCAGAAACAAATAATACATTATATGTTAATAAAAAAATGAAAAGTATATCACATTCACAAACAGATGAATATAAAAGAATGCAGAAGTTTCAATTATCTAACTAATAGAAGTTCTGAAAAGAAAGAACAAAGAAATCTTGAGTAAATAATACAAGGCAATATCCTAGAGCACTCAAGGATTCAACCAAGTACTAAACTACATGAATGAAAAATACTGACATCTACACACATATGGTGAAATTTCAAAGTACCAAATTAAAGTTTCAAAAAGCTTCTACAGAGAAAAATTTAGAAAAGATTAGTAGATGCTAGAAGACAAAAGAGTAGTATTTTCAAAGTTCTGAAAGATAATGATACTGAACCTGCAATTCCATAACAAGCTAAACAACGAATTAACAATTTATACAATCAAAAGTCATGAGATACAGTCTAAAGTTGATGGGCCAAGGGGTGTCGGGGTGGCTCAGTTGGTTAAGTGTCTGAGTCTTGGTTTCTGCTCTGGTCAAGATCTCAGGGTCGTGAGATCAAACCCCACATCAGGCTCAGTGTGGAGTCTGGTTGGCACTCATGCACACACACACTCTCTCTCTCTCTCTCAAAATAAATAAATAAATAAAATCTTTAAAAAATAGCCAAACTATGGAAAGAGCCCAGATGTCCATCAGCAGATGAATGGATAAAGAAGATGTGGTGTATATATATATACAATGGAATATTATGCAGTCATCAAAAGGAATGAAATCTTGCCATTTGCAACGACGTGGATGGAACTGGAGGGTATTATGCTGAGCGAAATAAGTCAGAAAGGGAAAGACATGTATCATATGATCTCACTGATATGAGGAATTCTTAATCTCAGGAAACAAACTGAGGGTTGCTGG
>NW_027850032.1:0-261 GCF_054177405.1 Leptonychotes weddellii
TTCCCCAGGACTCATTGATGAAGTTCTCTGGTCCTGTGAGTTTCCAGAATTCTCTCTCTCTGCCAAAACCCCTTTCTCATTCACATTAATCTCTTGGAAATTTGATGTCCTCTGTAAGAATAAATCCAGGAAACCATAAATAATGTGTGTCCTTGGGGAATGGTACCAACAGGAAACTGGCCCTAAAGAACTGATCAGGAGAAATGGTCTCTGGGAAACCAAGACTACCTCATTTCCAAAAGTGGAAGCCCCTTTCCTGTT
>NW_027850033.1:0-261 GCF_054177405.1 Leptonychotes weddellii
TGAGGACTGCTGTTGTTCAGACTTCCATGGGGCCATATGAAGACTGACATGTGCCTCATGAAGTCAGGGATGACCCAGATGGCTGACTTTGGGAGGCCTCTGGCCAACATGCACGCATTTCAGTCCCTGTCCACCAGGGGGTGCAGCTTCCTACCACAATCACATTTCCTGTGTGAAATGTGGGCTTGCACTGATCATTTCTCTGTCACTCCAACCTTTCTTCATGGTAAGATTGATGAACATTATTTAGGTGACACTCCA
>NW_027850034.1:0-261 GCF_054177405.1 Leptonychotes weddellii
CACTACATCAAAAACTAATGATGTAATGTATGTTGATTAACATAACATAATAAAATTAAAAAAAATGTAGAAACTGTTTGTAATAATTAAGAAGAAATAATTCTTAACTTAATAATATTGGCTTAGGAAGAGAGTCAAACAGTAGATAAACAGGATACCTCTTTGGAAAAATAATTAAAAAAAGGGCTATAAAGATTAACTTCCCATTTTTATTATGAGAAGATATACTAAAATGTACGTTCATACTCTTCAGCATATCAG
>NW_027850035.1:0-261 GCF_054177405.1 Leptonychotes weddellii
ATAAAATTAAGATGATATCTCAAAAGTTAAATAATATACATTAAGAAGTCAATAACAGTTACCTAACAGCATGTTTAGCAAGATATGCATTATTAGTTTTTATGGAGTTGCTTATTGCTTGAAGGATTTTCTTTGCTTGTGTAATGTGGGGATGTTTTTAGGGAAAAAAGCTTAAAGTCTTTCATATTTCATAGATAAAGCTGTATTTTTATTTCTAATATTTATTAATGAGCACTGTAATATCCCTAGTATGATTGTAGA
>NW_027850036.1:0-261 GCF_054177405.1 Leptonychotes weddellii
GCCTCCCTTCCCAGCACAGACCGTGGCCTGCACCCAGGGCTCCAGGCTGGCCGGAAGCAAGCACCCACCTGGCAACCGTGTGGCCCGGCCTGTGACAGCCCCCAATGCCAGCCCCGCCGGGACGCCACTTCCAGGTTGGGGAGGGCTTGCGCTGAGGCAGCCGGGGCGTGGAGGGGTGAGAGGGAGTCCCCTCCCTCGGCGGCTGGTGGCCACCAGGAAGGGGACAGGCACCCAGTGGCAGCGCCGTGGCCCAGAGTGGCA
>NW_027850037.1:0-261 GCF_054177405.1 Leptonychotes weddellii
GCCTCCCTTCCCAGCACAGACCGTGGCCTGCACCCAGGGCTCCAGGCTGGCCGGAAGCAAGCACCCACCTGGCAACCGTGTGGCCCGGCCTGTGACAGCCCCCAATGCCAGCCCCGCCGGGACGCCACTTCCAGGTTGGGGAGGGCTTGCGCTGAGGCAGCCGGGGCGTGGAGGGGTGAGAGGGAGTCCCCTCCCTCGGTGGCTGGTGGCCACCAGGAAGGGGACAGGCACCCAGTGGCAGCACCGTGGCCCAGAGTGGCA
>NW_027850038.1:0-261 GCF_054177405.1 Leptonychotes weddellii
GGAATCACTTGAGTTCTTAAAAATTCTGTTCAATGGGGCGCCTGGGTGGCTCAGTTGGTTAAGCGACTGCCTTCGGCTCAGGTCATGATCCTGGAGTCCCGGGATCGAGTCCCACATCGGGCTCCCTGTTCGGCGGGGAGTCTGCTTCTCCCTCTGACCCTCCCCCCCTCTCATGTGCTTGCTCTCTCTCATTCTCTCTCTCAAATAAATAAATAAAATCTTTAAAAAAAAAAAATTCTGTTCAAGTTGAATACAAAACAG
>NW_027850039.1:0-261 GCF_054177405.1 Leptonychotes weddellii
TAAAACTGAAACTCTGTACCCATTAAACAACTCCCCATTTTCCCCTCCCCTCTACCTCTGGTAACCACCATTCTATTTTCTGTTTCTATGAATTTGACTGGATTAGATCCCTCAAGTAAGTGGAATCATACTGCATTTGTCTTTTTGCGACTGGCTTATTTCACTTAGTATAATGTCTTCAAGGTTCATTCATGCCGTAACATGTGTCAGGACTTCCCCTTTAATGAAGCACATTTTGTGGAGAAAGAAAAATGCAATTCC
>NW_027850040.1:0-261 GCF_054177405.1 Leptonychotes weddellii
CACTACATCAAAAACTAATGATGTAATGTATGTTGATTAACATAACATAATAAAATTAAAAAAAATGTAGAAACTGTTTGTAATAATTAAGAAGAAATAATTCTTAACTTAATAATATTGGCTTAGGAAGAGAGTCAAACAGTAGATAAACAGGATACCTCTTTGGAAAAATAATTAAAAAAAGGGCTATAAAGATTAATTTCCCATTTTTATTATGAGAAGATATACTAAAATGTACGTTCATACTCTTCAGCATATCAG
>NW_027850041.1:0-261 GCF_054177405.1 Leptonychotes weddellii
ATAAAATTAAGATGATATCTCAAAAGTTAAATAATATACATTAAGAAGTCAATAACAGTTACCTAACAGCATGTTTAGCAAGATATGCATTATTAGTTTTTATGGAGTTGCTTATTGCTTGAAGGATTTTCTTTGCTTGTGTAATGTGGGGATGTTTTTAGGGAAAAAAGCTTAAAGTCTTTCATATTTCATAGATAAAACTGTATTTTATTTCTAACATTTATTAATGAGCACTGTAATATCCCTAGTATGATTGTAGAC